>NC_034591.1:97407831-97419082 GCF_900095145.1 Mus pahari | reverse complement strand
TCTCTCTCTCTCTCTCTCTCTCTCTCTCTCTCTCTCTCTCTCTCTCTCTCTCGGATTAAAGGCATACACAGCATCACAAGGGAGCTTCAGTAGGTGGACTTCAGCCTTAAGAAAGCACTTCCAAATTATCCTGTCCCATATGCTTTTCTTCATTCATTGCGCTTCCTTAGCACATGCATTTTCTTTCTTCAGCAACACTCGGGGATCTCATCACCTATTTGGTGGAAGATGTGTTCTCTCTTTACCAGTATATATAAGCAGTCTAGATAAGAGGTCAGGTTTGAAAAACCAAACGTAAACACTATTGAGAAAATATCTTTGTGCATACGCTTGAGATTTCCCTGTTGTAAAAATCATTATCAGATACAAAACTGATGAACTGAATTATGATTATAACAAAAAGAAGGTAATGAAGGAACTAACTGATTGATAAAATGTACATTTTAAGTGTGTCAGTGGAGCAGGAGTAATAGGAAGAGTTGCTTTATTGTAAATACATTATACATAAAAATACACAAAAATGTATACACTCTTGCTTTTTTAAAGACAAGCTCATATGTGTTTCAAACTGGCCTTGGACTCTGTATGCAGCCAAGGATTTTGTGCTTTGGTCATCCTCCTTTTCCTTCATAGATTCGGGAACTATAGGCTTGTGCTACCTATCAGCTGCTTTGCGTAGTGTTAGTGATTAAATCCAAGGATATGTGCTTGATAATAACAGAACTGCATCCCTAGCAATAGGTTCTGATATTAAAATTATTATATGATGGGATTGGATTGATGGATAATCAGTTAAGGTTGTTGGATGCTCATGTAGAGGACCTGCTTTTGGCTACCAGCACCTACTCAGGGGCTGATGACTGTCTGCAACTACAGTTTTAGGAAATCCAGTGCCATTTTATGGCCTCCCTGCTTTCAGACCTGTACATGATGCACATACTTACATATAGGTTTACACTATAATATAATAAATACAAATTTAATTTTATGAGGTCCTATTTGTCAATTTTCAATCTTACAACACAAGCCATTGCTGTTCTGTTCGGCAATTTTTCCCCTAGGCCCATAGCTTCAAGGATTTTTTCCCACATTCTCCTCTATAAGGTTTAGTTTCTCTGGTTTTATGTGGAGTTCCTTGATCCACTTAGACTTGACCTTAGTACAAGGAGATAAGAATGGGTCAATTCGCAGTCTACTGCATGATAACAGCCAGTTGTGAAAATGCTGTCTTTTTTCCACTGGATGGTTTTAGCTCCCTTGTCAAAGATCAAGTGACCATAGGTGTGTAGGTTCATTTCTGGGTCTTCAATTCTATTCCATTGGTCTAACTGTCTGTCGCTCTACCAGTACCATGCAGTTTTTATCACAATTGCTCTGTAGTACAGCTTGAGGTCAGCATGGTGATTCCACCAGAGGTTCTTTTATTGTTGAGAAGAGATTTTGCTTTCCTAGGTCTTTTGTTATTCCAGATGAATTTGCAAATTGCCCTTTCTAATTCATTGAAGAATTGAGCCCAGAAAATTAGAATATCCATGATACAATATGCAAAACACATAAAAATCAAGAAGAAGGAAGACCAAAGTGTGGATACTTTGCTCCTTCTTAGAATGGGGAACAAAATACCCATAGAAGGAGTTACAGAGACAAAGTTCAGAGCTGAGACAGAAGGAAGGACCATTCAGAGACTGCCCCACCCAGGGATCCATCCTATATACAACCAACAAAACCAAACACTGTTACATATGCCAGCAAAATTTTGCTGACAGGACCCTGACATAGCTCTCTCTTGTGAGGCTATGCCAATGCCAGGCAAATACAAAAGTGGATGTTCATAGTCATCTATTAGATGGAACACAGGGAGCCTAATGAAGGAGCTAGAGAAAGTACCCAAGGATCTAAAGGGGTCTGCAACCTTATAGAAGGAACAACAATATGAACTANTCAGTACCCCCCCAGAGCTGTGTCTCTAGTTGCATATGTAGCAGAGGATGGCCTAGTCGGCCATCAGTGGTAGGAGAGGCCCTTGGTATTTGGAAGATCATATGCCCCAGTACAGGGGAATGCCAGGGCCAAGAAGTAGGAGTGGGTGAGTTGGGGAGCAGTGTGGGGGAGGGCATAGGGGGTGTTGGGGATAGCATTTGAAATGTAAATGAAGAAAATATCTAATAAAAAACACCTAAATAAAAATAAATACATCAATAAATAAAAATTTAAAAATGTACGAATATTTGTGCAAGAAGATTCATACCTAACATCAGGTTGTTAGTGCTAACATAAAACTCTTAATGTTTTCTATTAATAAATGCTCTCAAAGTACAAACTTGTTCCCAGAAAATTAATTAGTAGGAAGAACTATACATACAATGATATCCTAGTGAAACCCTTTGTATAACTATGCCAGTGAAAATACTAAATGTATGCAGAAACCCAATCTATACCTAGCTGAATAAAACCATATGGGAAGACCTTGAATTGAGGAAAAACAACAATATTAACTAACTGGACCCTCCAGAACTCTCAGGGACCAAACCACCAATAAAAGACTATACATGGATGGGTCCATGGCTCCCACTACATATTTAGCAGAGGATTGCCTTATCTGGCATCAATGGAAGGGGAGGTGCTTGGTCCTGTGGAGGCATGTTGCTCCAGTGAAGGGGGAATGCTAAAGAAACATTAAGGTGGGAGTGGGTGAATTGGTCAGGGAGCACTGTCTTAGAGGCAAAGGGGAGGGAGAGTGGGGTGGGGGTATTGCAGAGGGGAGACCAGGAAAAGGGACAACATCTGAAATGTAAATAAATAAAATAACCAATAAAACCAAAAAGACATTTCCTATCAACTTCTTTAAAACACACCCATTTACGCCTTGTATCCATGTTTTCATCCTCGTATTACTTTATAAAAGCCCCTAGGATGCAATCTTTCAGCTGTTTACCCTATATCAGCAAGTCTGTGCCTTATTACTGCAAGGCTTCTGACACTGTAACCAGGCAACATGAATGCAGCTGCACTATTCTGGGTCATTTGTTTGTTCCTCATGTGTTGTTGACTGTTTTGTGAGTGTTATACATTTAACTTCATTTTTCTCACAAGTCCTATGGACTTTATTAAACATTTTTGAATACTTTAGTGATCTTGGGAGCACATATGTCAGGTTACAGAAGACTTTGAATATAGTTTAGGGGGTCCTACTGTTGTTGGATTACCTTGGTGTTTCCAAAGAAAGGCTTTTATGAATGAATATGAAAATCATAGTGTTGCCTTTGTATAACTTATTTCTTAACCACTTCCCTTTCCATATAGATGCAGAGATGGAATTGTTTATTTAAATAGCAGATTAGATGTAGGAGCCATGGGGGAAATCAAAAGAAAGGTGCACAGAGAGAAAACAAATTATGAAAATGTTCCTTTTCCTTAATCATTCTATAATTAATTTCTTATGCACTCTCAAGGGACTATAAAGTAGGCCATGTGCCAGGCCACACAGAAGGTAGCATTAGCACTTCTGTCACTGTCAGGACAGCTTTGCATAAAAATCATCTGTGGAGCTGTGGATGGCTGTACAAGTTCTGACCTCCTGCTGAGCCTCTGCTGTGACTGCAGCCTCGGATTGATGATTGGCAAGGCTGCCTATATTGAGTTCTGATAGAGGTCAGCCTTTTACAGAAGTGATGAAATTATGACTCGTAATAGACAGAGTACCTCCCCAGACTCATCTTCAAATTATCCCTTTGCCTTAAAAAAAATGACAACTAAAATTCTAGCAGAAAATAATTTAGGTTCATATCTCTATCATTCTGTTCATGTTACCAAAAAGAATCAAAATAGGTTTCGTGTATTCATATTCATCTCTTCATCCTGAATTTGTAATTTACCATTATCAGGAGTGCTGATAGAAGAAACTGAGGGGACCATTGTAATGAGTTCTTAATTTCACCACTGGTTCTTCAATAGCATTTGTTTCCCTAGAGAAGATGGAAGTATCTTTACCCATATGCACATACACACACATATGTAATATATACATACATACATACATATATATTAGATATGTGTGTGTGAGTGTACCCACATGCATATGGGTGTGTTTGTGCAAATATGAAGAGACCAGTTGTAACTGTTACTCCTAATCACAACCTATTTGTATTACTAATAGAAAACCACAGAGCTTGGCATCGATAGCATCACAGATCTGAAGAGTAGACACCTTCCCATCTTTTCAGTACCAGGTCCACTTTCTTCTTGCACTTTCCTTTGTCTCACAAACAAGGACAGACCCCAATGTTTGTTAATTATATTATTTGGAGGGAGAAAGTTCCTGGTAAACTTAATGTGCAAATCCCCTTCCCAAGAAACTCATACAGGGCACCTCACATGCTCAATGCTGTACCATCCCTATTTAAGAGATGGGTAGGAGCACAGGCAGGTTTAGTAGCTTAGCAGAGCCCACAGACATCATAATTCTTCATGCTGCTATTCTGAAAGACAAGCATATGTAATGATGCTGAGTTCTGGAGTATCACAAACAGAAGAACATTGTGTAAGACTATGGAAATGGGATGTTATTATGTGTTTTTAAATGTATCTTTGATAATTTATTGTTCTATAAATCCAGAAAGAAAATGTAGTATGCATTTAACATAGACCTCAACATGAAAGACAGCCCCTACCCCTCTCTTGTTTCTATTTTCCTTCTTAATAAAGGATAAATAAAGAGTTTTATTCTCTGAGATGAAATTTAAAATTGAGAACAAAAGAAGTCAGGCATGGTGGCAAATGTCCTTAGTTCCAGCACTCTGGAGGCAGAGGCAGGAATATCTCTGTGAGTTTGGAGCCATCCTAGTCTACAAAAAGAATTCTAGGACAGCAAGGACTGCTATATAGAGAAACCTTATCTTGAAAAACAAATAAAAAACAAACAAAAACCGAGAGAGAGAGAGAGAGAGAGAGAGAGAGAGAGAGAGAGAGAGAGAGAGAGAACAAATGCAAATGGGGAAGAGGAGAATGGGGAAACACAGGGTTAGGGAAAGTGATGAAGACTTAGAATAGTCCAGTATGCTGGATGGGTGCATTCATTCTCATCCATGTGCAGTATATATATATATATATATATATATATATATATATATATATATATATATATGTGTGTGTGTATACATATATACATATGTACACATATATATTACTATACTATATATATATATTACTATACTATACACTATATATTTGTATACTCTATAATATAGTATTTCACTAATTAAAATATGTATATTCACATAGATAACACATAAATATATATATCTTTATATATAATCTATTTATATATACATACATGATATATATATATATATATATATATATATATATATATATATTCTGAAGAACTCATATTCTTTTCTAGAGGTACCTCTGTTGAGTACTTCTGGTACTTCTGACACTGGTACCAAATGCTCAGTCATTTTGATGCATTTGAATCACGGATTCCTTTGGGGAGAGCTAGTGATTTAGAATGTAGTTTTCTCTGAGTTTATCAAAGATTAGGAGGTGTTAAGAAAATCATCTTTGCAACCATTTCACAAATGGAAAATTGCTCTTAAGACAGAATAATAAGCAAATCGAAGAAGGATGCATGTGATTGAAAAGTGTGAGCTACTCCAGGAACTTAGAATTAGAGTTCTGGACAGGGAATGGAATAATGGGTGTCCTCTAAGACTGCCTAGGAAAACACAGTGGAATATATGGAAGGAATAAGTGTGAGACCAGAGAAAGAGGGAAGGGAGGAGGGAGAGAGGGAGAGGAAGGGAGGGAGGGAAGGAAGGAGAAAGGGAGAGAAAATAAAGGAATTTTTCCTACATCAGGGCATTCTTTCAAGAATGGGAGTTGCAGAAATTTTCTAAATCTGAGAAAGAAATAAAACTGAGAAAATTAAGTGTCATAAGAGGATCAGTGGTGAAAAAGTAAAACAAACAAAAAACCCCCAGAAGCTGGAAAGAACCTGATGTCCTTCAACAGAAGAGTGGATACAAAAAAATGTGGTACATTTACACAATGGAGTACTACTCACCTATTAAAAACAATGATTTCATGAAATTCGTAGGCAATGGATGGAACTAGAAAATAGCACCCTGAGTAACATAACTCAATCACAAAAGAGCATACAAGGTATGCACTCAATGATAAGTGAATATTGGTCCAAAAGCTTGTAATACCCACAATACAATTCCCAAACCACATGAAGGTCAAGAAGAAGGAAGACCAAAGTGTGGATGCTTCATTCCTTCTTAGAAGGGGGAACAAAATACTCATAGGAGCAAATATGGAAACAAAGTTTGAAGCAGAAACAAAAGGAACGGCCATTCAGAGACTGTACCACCTGGGAATCCATCCCTTCTTCAGACATCAAACTCAGACACTATTGCCAACACCAAGAAGTGCTTGCTGACAGACTACTAGAGCTGTCTCCTGAGAGGCTCTGCCACAGCCTGACAAACACAGAGGTAGACACTGGCAGCCAACCATTGTACTGAGCACTGGGTCCCCAATGGAGGATTTAGAGAAAAGACAGAAGGAGCTGAACTGGTTTGCAACTCCAAAGGAAGAACAACAATATGAACCAACCAGACATCCCACAGCTCCCAGGGACTAAACCACCAACCAAAGAGTACACATGGAGCAAGCCATAGCTCCAGCTGCCTATGTAACCCTCCAATTTTATCATCTTTATATGGTATCACCATAATTATACTGTTCCTTTCTAACAAATCACAAAAACAAAACAAAACAACCACTAGTATGTTCTCATTTTAAACTTTACATATATTTTTCATACCACGCAATATGTATCCAGGATTTTCTCTTTTAACTGAATTTTGTACTTGGTATCCTCCCATGGTGATGTCAGTAGCTAAAACTTGTCTGTTTTTAGTCCTCTGTTACATTTTATTGTGTCAATTAGGAATCTATTCATGTGTTAACAGAGATTGGTTTCAGTGAGTTTTCCTATTATCAACATTGTTATCAGAAATACCTGTGGGGTGTATGTAAGATTATTTGGACATACAATTCTCTTTGCAGAAAGAGCAGGTTTCCAAAGTCCACTGCCATGTTAGGTTCATATGCATATGATGTATATATATATATATATATATATATATGGTATAATATATAGATATATTGTATATGTGTGATATATATCACTGGATACATTCAGTCAGGAATCCAAGCAGTTATGTCTGAATATACCTAATAATCTACAGACGTATTTTTAGATTTTAATACAATATTTGTTCAAATTTTGGCATATCAAATGGCAATGAACTTTCCAGGATGTGTAGAAAATGGCAGATCTACATCATTTAGATGCATTTGCAGCAGATATTAGCATATTTGAAATTTTGTGATCTCGAATATCAACTAAAGTATTGATACCCTTACAAGTCATTTTGTGTTTGTGTGACTCACACTATATTAGTATACAATGTGTATACTCAGTATAATAATTAGTTTTAATCAAATCTAAGATTATTCTTCAATCTTATAAAAAAATTTATTTATTTGTTTATTTTGCCTGTAGAAAAAAGATCTAAAATGCTCTAGACTCTAAGCAATGCAAAATAACTGTAGGATAATTTTGAGTCTTTTATTTCACAATAATAACATTGAAATCTAATAGTGGCTGGTAAGTGCTCAGTGGGTAGCAGCCCTTGATGCAGAAATAAGCCATCATAGAAAGAAGGAACATAATCCTAAGTCTCTCTGCATCTCAGAAACTACAGAGGTACGATGTTGTCAGGGGTGGCCCAACTAGACCCAGTTTCTGGTACTCAATATGACCACATTTTGTTATGGTGAACCATGGTTTGTTTGTTTGTTTGGGTGTTTGTTTGTTTGGTTGGTTGTTTTGTTGGGGTTTTTTTTGACATAAATTTGGAGACATCACCTCAAAATCCTCTCTTCTTAATTCACTGTCAATAAATTGAATTTAACTGACCACAGTCAGTTTTCTCTTGCATTCAGAAGTAAACTCTTGACTGGTACGATATTTTTGAATACTTAAGTACTACCCACTCTTCAGCAGTAATGTGTCTCAGTTCATGAACTCAGAAACCAGCAATGACTTGGTGTTGTATCCTAGCAGCTGCGTCAGCATACTGTATCGTGAGCAGGGTATTCATATCTGTTCAGAAATACTTGCAAATATATTTCAGAAATAACTATTGCATCAAATTTAGTTGTAAAATGAATCACTGATATATTGAAAGACTATAGAATTTTTTTTTTTATTTGAGATACTGTCTTATGCAACCCAGCTTCAAACTCACTACATGGCTGAAGTTGGTCTTGAAATCCTGATACTCCTGCTTTATCCTTCTAAGGACTGACCTTATAGCTGTGTGCCAACATGCCTAGCTGTTTTCAAACTTTTTATGGTGTATTTTGATGCCCAAAGATGGCATTTCTCAGCAAGTGGCATTGAACTTGGACATAAGTTTTAACAACTTTAGAGGAGAACAACTCTATTAAGTTTCTGATTCTATTTTTAGCTAAAGTCTTTACTAATAAAATTCTATAATTAAGGTCAATAAAATATCTATTCTTAACCTAACCTTCTATAATTAACACTCACTTTGAACTATAATATCAGAAGCTGGGGCACATAAAACAAATCGGTTTGTGCAATCAGAAATCAAATTTATAAGGAGTATATACGCACTACTCTTGCTTCATTTTCAGAATGTATAATTTAAATAACACACAGGATTCTGATGCCTAATCTAAAAGAAAATATATCTAGTTACAAAACCAAGGCTTGCTATTTTTACTTCTAAGGTTCAATGCAAAATTACTAGCTAACTCATATATCATGCTATAGCTAGACAGTTATAGTATTTGAGGGTTTATTCCTAGCATCACAAACTGTTCTATAAATTCCTAGAGATTAATTCCTAACATGTCACTTTCCCTACTCCAGTTACTTCCCTACTAGAAAAGACTTATTAACCTTCATTGTCTGCATTTTAACTTTAAATGGATTTACTACACAGCATCTTTGCAATCTCACTAAATACAACTCTAAGTTATTTCCATGCCTAGAACTTTTGCAGGATGCAAAGCCACACACATGCTGCTTCAGAAAGCTCCTCTGGGGTAGGTCACAGTAACATTTATAAATGTTCATTTTCAAACCTGGGCCAGTATGTCTTTCAAGGCCTCATTTGATATCTAGATCCTTGTCACCACAGCTGCTCACGAACTTTTGAGTTCTTTGTCATAGAATCTTTGTTAGACAGCATCTAGCTTCTCTGAATAGAAGGACAAACAATGTTGCTTTTGAATTTCCCACATTGTCTAGTCTTGTTCAGTGTCTAAAGAGGCTATCAATAAGTATCTGTTGATTGATGTATGGATAAGATATGAGAAGCCATGCTCTTCACCCAGATGATCTGGAAAATGAAATACAGAGGCTCAGTGAACCAGACTACAGTGTAGAGTGGGAGATGAAACCTGCTGAGTACTCCTGTTGGGCTTTGCTTGGGGAACATTATGTTTTCCCTCATCCTTCATTTGTCTTTTAAATGACATTAGTCATTTTATGTCTATGCATGTGTGTCTATTTACATATGTGTGGATTTTTGTGTGGAGACCCAACAGGTTGCAAGCAGGTATCAGATCCCCTGGAGTTAGAGTTACAGGTTGCAAGAAAGACTCAGAAGAAGAATTATTGGTCAAAAGCAAATATTGTCTTCAAAGGTGCCCCAACTACTCACTTCTACTGTAATGACTCCATGTCACAGAATTGTCACAAGCTCCCAAAGCAAGCAATGTTCAAGCAACACATATTTAAACTCAGACTTTCATCCAAACAGTCTTAAATAGAAAGTGAATTAATGGTAGGAAAAGTGATGGCCTTCTCAACTAAGATTTATAACCCAGGATTAGTGTGTGTCAAGGGTCACTGAAAAAGCTGAAACTTCCATTTTCAGCTTCTATTTCTTTATTCTGTGTTGTTTTTACCATGAAGAACTACTTACTGTTGCTTCCTTCAAATGTATTGATAATTTATATGCAAACTTATATACGCAATTGTGTACATATACTCCATGAATACTTGAGAACACAGAAAGTTTGTATAGAAATTGTAATCTAAAGCCATTACAATGTTATTTAGAGCTTAATACTATCTGATAAATTATATCTTATTTATTATTAACTATTATAGATTTAATTATTATATTATATATAATTATTCACTATTATAGATAAATATATACATACACTGCAGTATATAGTTTTATCAACTTCTCATATTTTGTTTTTTAAAAATGTTGATTTTATTTAAAATATTTATTATTGTGTGTGTATGACATGTGTACACATGTAAGTATCTATGTTATATGTGTGCAGGTGTCTTCAGATGCCAAAGGGAGTCAGATCCCCTAGATTTGAAATTACAATAGATCGTTAGCCAGACAGTGTAGATGATGAAATCAAAATAGGGTTTTAGAAGGATAGCAAGCACTCTAAATCCCTGAGATATCTCTCTATCCACCACAATGCAAATCCCCTTTACAGCCTCTGGCTTTTAAAGATACATTTTTGAGTGTCATAGCTGTAAAATTTTACATATTTGTAAAACACTACTCGGTAGTATTTGACAATATTTTTATACCTTAAATTCTGCTTTTCTCCATATTAGTATTTCTATCCAAGTTATGATATCTTTTAAATGTGTTTGTCCATAAACCTTGTCCCTTTTCTGATGGTTTATGACATTTTATCTTAGAAGTATCTTTTATAAAAGATGTAGTGTCGAATTATCTTATTCCATATAATTTAATCTCCCCACATTTATTTTGAGTGTGCTTTCTTTCATGATCTTCCTTTTGTTTTTCTTTTTTTCTGTTTCACTACTATTATCTGCTGTTATAGCTGAGCACTCAAAGTATTTCTACTCTTCTTGAAATTTCCATCTTGTATATGTAGCCAGTACCTGTTTAATTTTCAAACCTTAATTCACAGTTTCTTTTTATTCCTCACCAAATAGATAATCTATACAACTTTTGTCAGAACATATATCTCTATCTCTATCTCTCTATATACCTGAGTTATCATTAATCACTATGTACTTGTGTATTATTAATGAAGAGAATGCTTACTAGAAAATTATTCTATAATACCTGTTGCTGGGTGTAGTGGTGCATGCCTTTAATCCCAGCACTCGGGAGGCAGAGGCAGGCAGATTTCTGAGTTC
>NC_034591.1:97405806-97407776 GCF_900095145.1 Mus pahari | reverse complement strand
AAAAAAAAAAAAAAAAAAGAGAGACCTGTTAGTTCAGAAAATCTATTTTAAATTACCTTAAAACTTATAAATGTTGTTTCATAGACTTAATGTGCATGTTTCATTTATTTATTTGTTTGTTTTATTTTAGAGTCAAGGTCTCACTCTGGCTGAAAATTCACTACAGCTGAGATTCTAAGTATACAGCCACTACATCAATCTTCATGTTCTTAAAAAAACTGTATTAAAGGAAAACTTATTCATACTAGACAGGCAATCTGAGAGAAGCCTCTGGTCTTCTCTCCTCCATCACTAAGAATTATTACATTATACCTTCTTTTACATAAAATGATTTTAGAGCTTTTTCTTAACATTTTTTATCACTCGAGTCAATTTTCTTTGAATAAATGACTCAAATTTTATTCAATCTTTGATTAAATTGCATGACTATAAAGAAGGTCCTATAGTCAAACTCTAAAATAAACTAAGCATAGTTTAATTAAACATAAAATTGTTCTACTAACACCAGAAATGTGTGGGGTACAGTGGGAAAGAGTGACCACATTAATCCAGAATGCAGCTACAGTGAAAAGTCTTGTTCTGATACCTTACAGGTGCGTAAGAAAGGTCAGGTCAGAAAGACTAGATCCCTTGAGGGTGAAATTAGGAGGTACATTTGTTTTACTCAGTAATAAATCACCAGTGCATAGCTATTAATGAACACATAAATAATCATCCAAGGTAAACATTCATTTTGAATAAATAAGTATGATGCACTGTGCAATCAATTTCAATAAAAATGTCCACACAAGCCAGGTTGTTTTTTTGCATGTTTGCAACCCCAACATTTAGAGAGTATCTGTGAGTTCCAGGCTACCCTGAGCTACATAGTGAGACCTTATCTCGAATAACAGAATCCAAAAAAACATGCCTTTATTATCACAAATAAATTGAACTTTGATGTAACCTAGAGCTATAAAGATCATAGTGTCACAGAGACAATTTTAATAGTATGCTTTCAAATTGACACTAGGTCAATGTGTGTGTGTGTGTGTGTGTGTGTGTGAGAGAGAGAGAGAGAGAGAGAGAGAGAGAGAGAGAGAGAGAGATCTTGCTTGGGCCCCCTGAAATCTGACTGGACTCAAATGTCATTGTTCCCATTCCAAGACACTCCCAGAGAGGTTTGTCTCTAAGGCACTACATACTCTTTTAAGTTAGGATAACCACACAACTCACTCTGAATTTCTGTTCCTTCCCTTATTTCCATTTTCCTTTCCTCTTCCCTGGGGTCTCTGCACTTCTGGCCCACCCCCATTTACTACTAGAATCACAGTGTTCCCAAGTTGATCTGCTAAACTTGACTGGTATCTCCTGAATATCTTCACCACAATTGCCTTTTTGTTTTAGTCAGCTCATCTGAGTGTTCCCATTCAAGAGCCATTTCTACTCTTTTGCTTAATTTGGTTTTGCAAATAGAACAAAATTCTTATTTGGCATAGCCCACCCTTGCAGGTCACTCACCAAAGGTCACTCCCGTACCTGTTCTCAATATCTCTCTGCCTTTATCAGTTGCCCTTAATCAGCACCTTATTTCACACTGGTCTAGTTTAGTATATACCTAGCCTATACTCCTTGTTAGAAATTACACAAACACATACACTAATAATAATCAAAGAAAAAATAGGTAGCAACATGATTTTTATTCTCCTTCCACATTAAACACTTCAGCCAGTATCTCAGAATTAGCTGAATATCACTATGAAAAATTACAACGTCCTACTGATAGGACTTACTTTGCCCTTATGGGTATTAATTTCAAATATGCCCCTAATTTTCCAGAAATCCGTTTTCTTTGATATATAGTTCTACTGCATTCGGTACCGTACTTCTTACTTATACATCAAGTTGGGGTTTCTTTCTTTCTTTCTTTCTTTCTTTCTTTCTTTCTTTCTTTCTTTCTTTCTTTCTTTCTTTCTTTCTTTCTTTTTTCT
>NC_034591.1:97403542-97405681 GCF_900095145.1 Mus pahari | reverse complement strand
TTTTTTTTTGAGACAGGGTTTCTCTGTACAGCCCTGGCTATCCTGGAACTCACTTTGTAGACCAGGCTGGCCTCGAACTCAAATATCTGCCTGCCTCTGCCTCCTGAGTGCTGGAATTAAAGGCGAGTGCCACCACGCCCGGCTAAATTGGGGTTTCTTGAAAGGTGCTAATTTCACTCTTAGCTGCTGGTGTTTTCTAGTACTCTGTATAGAAACATAAAATAAAATTTTTCTTCTCATCTTCTCACATAGGCTTACTTCTTCTCTTCACAAATACTCTACATTCATAAACAAACATAGGTTAGTTGTGCAAGCTCATTACTGAAGTCAAGTCTCCATTTCTTCTTAATTATCAATAGAATTTATTTTCATTTTCCTGAATTTTTCTGTCTCTACCGCTGTTTTTCTCTCTGTGTGTTTCCTTCTCTCTCTCTCTGAATCTTTTCTCTCACTATCTCTAACCTTTCCCCCCACTTCCTCCCCAACCCGTTGAATTAGTCCCATCTCAATGACTCACATACACACATAAACACACATATACATACACGCACACACACACACACAAAGGAAACACACACAAACTTCCATAAGACATGTATTTTAATATTAACAATATTAAAATGACCTCTTAACCTTATGCTAGTCCTCTTCAATGGCCAAATTTTATTCTGTCACTTATTACTACTGTCTTTTTTTATTGTTTCCTTTGATAGTTGAAATAGAATTACACCACTTTCCCTGTTCCTTTCCTCCCTCCCATGCCTCCCAGGTACCATCTCTTCATCCCCTCCCACAACTCCCCTTCCCCTAATGTTGATACCTATTTTTACTTTGATTATTATTAGTGTATGTGTGCATTGTGTGCCTGGGATATCTATCTATCTATCTATCTATCTATCTATCTATCTATCTATCTATCTATCTATCTGATTCTACTATTTTTTTTTTTTGCTTGTGTATATATTGTTTCAATGCTGACTATGCTGCAGCCTTTTTCTTCTTCTTTCCTTTTTTCCCTGTAATTCTTTGTCAAGGGGTGAGACCTTATGAAAATTTCCTCCTTTCCACATTACAAACTCCACTGATGCTGTCATTGTTCCAGTCTTGTTTATACAAATGGTTTTTAGGTCACCAGTGAAACTCACCTTTTAAGAAATTGGCACAGATCCTGACTTTATTCCACGTAGCCCTTTCAATATCTGCCAGAGCTGTTACATGCCTCCTGCGGTATGCATTCTCTAGCTACCTTCTGATATTCCACTCTCACTTTCTCTCATTCCCCCAACCCTACTATTCTTTTCTGACCCTTCAGTTCTCTTTGCCTCTGTGAAGGTCTATTTTCTCCCCACCTGGAGCTCTTTGGCAAGCCATCTCTGTTTCCTCTGCTTGGTGGCTTATTTTTGTTCATTGGTTTCTAAAATACTATCTATATGGTGATTAATTTTAAACTCTACTTCCAATCTCGATCACTTGTGAGAGTTTGAAATGTCACCTTAAAATTAACAAAGCCGCTTCGTTACACCCAGTTTCCCCTCTTGTCACAAAATCTGTTGCTCCCTCATTTCCATTTCTCAGCAAATGGGAGTTGGCTAGGCTAAAAGTCATCGTGATTTCATTTTCCCTTTCCACCTGCATCTATTCACATGCATTCCAAAGCGCCTTGAGTTCTCTGATATAACAGCGCAGAATCCATCTTCACTGATGCACTTCCAACCCAGTCACGTTTGTATATCAGCTGGCTAACAGCACCTGGTTCTTCCACACCAACCTTTCTCCATACCTTTCTTCACTTTCCACAAAGAAGCCAAGATTTTTAAAATATGAATCTCATCATACGTTTCCTACTTAAGAACAGGCATACAGCTTTGCATTGCCCTTAAATACTCTGCAATGCAGTATCACATGGTATACATCCTTATGCCTTCTTTTCCCTGCCCCTCCCTATTCCCTGATCTCACTTTTGGCCTCCTTCTACTTAAGTGCACCAAAGGCCTTCCACTTCCTTTGTCTCTCAGTTATGCTCCCTTCATACTAATGTCTGGACCTTTACAGTACTGCTATCAAAAATGGTTTCCTATGCAGGGCGTGGTGGTGCACGCCTTTAATCCCAGCACTCGGGAGGCAGAGGCAGGCAGATTT
>NC_034591.1:97318790-97403497 GCF_900095145.1 Mus pahari | reverse complement strand
TGAGTTCCAGGACAGCCAGGGCTATACAGAGAAACCCTGTCTCGAAAAACAAAAACAAAAACAAAAATGGTTTTCTGACATACCATGAGCTAGGACTTTCTTCCCATGATGCCTCAGTTTGCACATCTCTTTTCTAAGGAATGAATGGTTCTGAAGTGTTCCTACACATGCTCCTATTTGAACACTTGTTACTACTGGTTTGTTGATATGATTAAGAGAGGCCAGAACCTACTGAGGGTAAATATTAGCTGTCATACTTAGAATACTAGAATGGAGCTTTGGATATTTATATGTGGTTCTGGTTTCAGAGAATTTTCTCTGCTTCCAGCTTTCTGCCATATGAATGAGCACCACATTCCCTGGGATGTCACCTTGAGCTACTCTTCTTGACCTTTCTGACCATGATGTACTCCCTATGCCCTGAAACCAAAAGCAAAGATAAATAAATCCTTCTAAGCCGGGCAGTGGTGGCACACCCCTTTAATTCCAGCATTTGGGAGGAAGAGGCAGGCGGATTTCTGAGTTCGAGGCCAGCCTGGTCTACAGAGTGAGTTCTAGGACAGTCAGGGCTATACAGAGAAACCCTGTCTCAAAAAACAAAACAAACAGAACAAACAAAGATAAATCCTTCTCTCCATAAGTTGCCTCTGCCATTCACTGTCACAGCAATGAGGACAGTATTTAATATGGTAAAAAAAATAATAATATGCATTTAAAAAATGTCTTTCTAGATTAATCTGCACTTCTTCCTATGCTTTAGAGAGCTTTATGAAAGTGAATTCAGAAAATGTCGTACAATATAGTGCCGTAGACTTTTAGTAAATTGTTTGCTTGCAAGCAGGAAGTTCCAAGTTCAATTCCCCAGTACACATGTTTTAAAAAATGAGTTAAGACATGTCACTGTGTGCTTGTGGTCCCAGCACTGATGAGGTGATGGCAGATACAGACCTGAGAATCACTAGCCATTTGGGACAGACCAAGTATATAAGTTCTGTGTTCCTGAGGAACTCTGTCTCATAAAACAAGGTAGTGCGCATATATTCATTCCTCCAACTAAGTGCACCTGTACCCCACTCTGTGTGTGTGTATGAGTGTGTGTGTGTGTGTGTGTGTGTGTGTGTGTATGTCGGTTGATCTGTCCACGTTTGTGCATATGCACTCACAAACACACGACATTCAGTTGGATTGAAATTAAAATTACCCAGGTGAGACAAACGCCACCTGAGTCACAGGTAACAGTGGCATGACACAATAAATTAACTTTCTCTCCCTCTACAGCCTAGTCTGTCCAATATTTTCCCAACTCTATAGAGTACAAACAGTCAATAATTCTTTACCAGCTTTGGGATTTGAAACGGGATCTACCAGAGATTACTTTGATCCTTGTTCAAATATCTCAGGACCAGACAAAAGGATAAAGGACACATTTCAAAGTTGCTCTCATGTTGCCTGCCAGAGGAGTGTAGCAAGGGAGCTATAGACAGAGAGAGCCAAGGCAGTGTGCCTCACCTGTCTGCCAAAGCATTTCCTTTTACATTTCTCAGGGCAGCAGGCATTAGCTGGGTCAGTGGAGCTCGCTGCAGCTGGCACTATTTCTTGTATTTGGAGCCAGCCGCAGTGGCAATGCTCTGACATATTTAAACATGGTGATGGGAGCTGGGAGGCAACATCGTGGCAGGGCTGTCCCACAGAATGCACTTGTGTTTGATATGAATGCAGGGAGAATGAGGAGCTCAACCGATGCTTAAGGAAGGATGAGCCAAGTGTCCCCATTGACTCAGAGTTCTGGGGGTAAAAGCAAAAGCCAGAGACATTCCTACTGAGAAGCCTGTCCTACACATCTAGACATATGCCCCTTTCCTTACAGAGAATCTTGGCATGATAGAGGGTTCTTTTCTAACATTCTTACCCCTACCACTTATTTAGTGAATGTCTTCAATACTTCAGTGACATCCCTGAGTGTTGATTTTACCTTTATTTATTTTTGTGATTACACTGGATAGTGGAAGTTCAGTAAAATACGTGAACCTTCTGGCTGGGAAGATGGATCTGTTGAGGACTTGAGTTCAACCTCTAGAATCAGGTAAGATGTCAGGCATTCTGGCAGCACTGGAAATCCCAATGCTGGAGAAGCAGAGCCAGGCAGATCCATGTGACTGGCTGGACTTCCTGGCTGAATCCAAGCCAAGTGTGAGACCTTGTCTGAGACAAAAAAAAAAAAAAAAAAACAGGATAAATGACTTTTGAGGAATGATACTCAGAATTGATGTCTGGACTCCATACATGTGCCTGTGTAGTCACATACCTACAATTACATAGACACAAACAAGTAAACTCTGGTTGCCATCTTCTATATAACACCAGTCAGTACTTCACTGTGGTAATACATGCTTCATAAAACGTACTTGAAAGAGTTTTGGCAAATGGCTACAGGAGTTTCAATCTTCTTCTGTTGACGTCATCACTCCTAGACCACATTAGGAAGAGCATCTTAGCACAGAAAACAGCATAAAGGCTTCTATCTTAGGGCATGAAGGCAGAAGGGAGACTGGCAGACCAAGGGGCTAGTAATCAAATTCACTACTCAATGCATACAACCATGAACATAGATCCTGCCCAAGTATACCTTGCAATAATCCCCTTGTCCATGAATTTACCTATGAATGGGTGCTTGTAAGATTTATGTTCTCAGGATGGGACCAATGTTAATGATGATATAATCTACTGTCCACCACCAGGGCACCACCAGGTTCTAAAGTACATACGCATCCACACCAAAACATTTATCTACTGAAACAATGCCAGAAAACCCACAGTGTCATTTCCATGAGCAGGTTCCATTTCATACCTTCAAGATACTGTTCTGTCTTCCGGGAGGATTTATTTTAATTAAAATACTTCAAGTGAAGTACTTCATAAGGAAGACTATAGTGTTTCAAAATCAGCTGTGTCTGTTTTAAAAGTTCAGATATTCATTCCTTGTTCAAGATAACCGCAGATGGGCTGAGGAGATAGGTCAGTAGTTAAGAACACTTTTTGCTCTTTCAAAGGATAGTAGTTCTAAGAACTAACAGTACTACTCCAGCACCAGAGGAACTTACTCTCTCTTCTGGCCTCTGCAGGTATGTACATGCCCATGGGAATGTGCATGTTCACACACACACACACACACACACACACACACACAGAGAGAGAGAGAGAGACAGAGAGAGAGAGAGTCAGTAGAGGGAGACAAACACAGAGACTTACAGAGAAGCACACACAGAAAGACAGACACACAGAGAGAAATGAATCTTAAAAAGTAATACTATATTATAATATCACAAACTTCAAATCTTCAGTCTATAAAATATTTGAAGTGATGAATATTCATCCCACAGTTAGCTTGCTTTGGCTCACGCCTAGGAGAAGTGTGCCATGTTTCTATTTACCCAACTGCTATGGATCACTTGAGAAGCAAGAATCGGCTTTTGATCATGCACAATAATTATTTCATTGTACCTGAAACTAAGCATATTGTAGATAGCACCACTTTCTATGATTAAATCAATAGATTTCACATAACTTACATAATGATTAAGAGTGTGAGTTAGCCCACGAATCCGATTAATAGACATTCTTGATAAGGTACAACTTTAGGTTATTTTAAAAGTTTAGACACTAGGATATGGAGAGATTGCTCAGTGGTTAGAGTTGGTGCTGCTCTTGTCTAGGGCCTGTACTTGATTCCTGGCACAGTGTACCTTATATCTGCCTAGAACTCCAGCTCCAGGGAATCTGAGGACCCTCCTCTGGACTCCATGTGTACCTGCATTCATGTGTACATATATACAAGCATACAGAGCATTACAAATAACAAATCTTAATAGGCTTATACACTCGCCTCAACCATCTCTGTTCTTTCTCTCTGCAGTAAAATGTCCCCTCAAAATATTGGCCACTTGTAAAGCTTCAAGTATTATATGCCATGACACTTATCTAAAAAGTCTTATTAAACAGAGTTAACATCATGCTCAGGTAAAACCCTGTGGAATATATTTTCATGAAGTAGTTCAGGAGTGCAATCTTTTGCTGGGGCCCATTTTGAAAGTATTGAATGTTTAGTGGAGGAATTTATTTACACTTACACAAACCACCCCTATAAACAAGCATCAACAAGTACAATAGCATTTTGCCACCAAATGGTGTCACTTTTGAACAATCATTTATGCTAATGAGTTTTGGTAATTGTTGTCTGCCCATAAACTCATCTTAGCTGGCAGCAGTGGGCTTCTGCCTTACGTTATCCACTGACATACAATTCTTATTTCAGTAACCATTTTATTAAATTCCAATCTATCTTCACGTCATGATGAAAAATGGTAATCTTCAAATTGCTACACTTTTCTCTCCACTTGAGTAAACTAATTAAATGGATTCTACTTCTACAATGTCTGTGAATGCCCAGGGGAATCCCAGGAAACACTGACAGAATGGACGGAATGCCTAAGTGTCTGCACAGTTAGTGATCAACACATGGTTTTGTTTGTAAGTAGTGGAGTGACACCGTAAACATGACCCAAATTTTCATGTTTCTCTAGTCTGTTACCCAGGATCCTCCTCCTTCCCCTAGGCAAATGTTTCACAAGTGAGTCACATCCTTCAGTTCATTTTGCCCTTTTAAAATAAAAAGGTATTAGAAATTACCTTTCATCCCACAGAGAAGAACCAATATGGCTGCTGGCCTGTGGCAAAGCTGACCACAGGCACTTGTTAGTTGTTTAACAAGTCAAATGATGTAAGTTCCTTTAGCTCTTGGTAATTGTAACTGCTACCGAAAATTTTTGTGACAATCTCATTTTGCTCATTTATCTCAGGAAAAAAAGAAAGAAAAGGTCACTGCAGGTGGTTTCTTTCTTGAGGACATTTTAGTTGGCCTTGATGACCATAAAAATCAGCTTAAAAGAGAAATGTGTGTTCTTGATAACTCAACATAATTATTAACATGCATTTAGGGAACCATCCAAGAAATTTCATATTTTACAATGATGCCATTGCTGTGCCTGACACACAGTTGGAAAGACTAGCATACTGTGTTTGACATAATAGTTATGTACTGAACTGTTCATCCCTGAAAGTGACTGCCTATACCAAGGATGTATTAATAGTATAAAGTACGATAAAATCAACATGAAAATATCTTTTATTGCCTTCATGATAATTGTAGACGTAACTTTGATTTTTTTTAATTAGATATTTTCTTTATTTACATTTCAAATGTTATCTCCTTTCCTAGGGTTTAGGGATAAGATGCTAAATTAGGGTGTGTTCCTTTCTGAAAATCCACTATCCTCTCCTCCCCTCCCTCTGCTCCCCAACCCACCCATTCCTGCTTCCTAGCCCAATCATTCCCCAATACTGGGGCATAGAACCTTCACAGGACCACGGGCCTCTCCTCCCATTGATGACCAACTAGACCATCCTCTGATACATATGAAGCTAGAGCCACAAGTCCCTCTTTGTGTTTTCTTTTATTGGTGGTTTAGTCCCAGGAAGTTATGGAGTTACTGGTAACTTTGAAATAAACAGCTAAATTTTAAACTCTTTTTGGTGAAACAAAGAGAGAGAGAGAGAGAGAGAGAGAGAGAGAGAGAGAGAGAGAGAGAGAGAATTCTGTCCTATATCCTGAATCTCATGCATAACACATTTACTATTACTTTTACTTAGCACTTATGAAAAAATATACTTTGAATTTTATTAACAATAGTAATTTTCTACATATCTGTGTTAATTACTATATTCATCACAATAGATTTACATATATTGATTTTGAAGCCACCCTTTCTCTATGACTTAAAATATACAACTCAAAAGACTTATCATTTTAAGTGCATGTGTGTTCCTGAATGCATATGTATATTACCATGTGCATGTAATGCTCAAAGAGGCCAGAATGTGGTGCCATATACTCTGCAACTGCAGTTGTAAGTGGCTGTGAGCTTCATGACAGGGGTGCGTGGAACTGAATCTGGGTTCTATGGAAGAGCATCAAAATGCTCTTAACAAGTGAGCTGCCTCACTAGCCCCCAAATATATACTTCTCAAAAAAGAAATACATAAGGACAAATTATAAATCACTCAGAAAAAAATGCACCACTATATGGAATTAATTACCTGGATTGTATATCCTCAAATGTAGGCTATTTATTCAGTTTCAGTACTTATAGACAGATGTGGTATTTGAACTCACACAGGTCTGTATAATATATTCCTGTCACTGCAAGGGATAAAACATTTGGAGTCACCCAGGCTGGAATATCAAAACACTCCATCAAATATTTTATTAAAATTATTTAAAGGAGATTATATACAGCTCCAAACAATAAAATATCTTTTTCCTCATGTGGGGCTGAAGAGATGGGTATGTGGGTAATATGTCTGTCATACAAATAGGAGAACCTGAGTTTGAACTCCAAACCTACATTACAGGCAGTGGTGAAGAACTGTAGTCTCAACTTCGGAAAGGTGGAGGTCTACAGATCCTTAGACTCAATGACAAGCCAGTCTAGACTTGTGGTGAGCTCTAGTGTCAGTGACAGACCCTTCCTTACCAACCAAGATAGAGAGGTGTAGAGGAACACACCCTAATTTAGCAGCTTATCCCTAAACACACACACACACACACACACACACACACACGCGCAAAGGCACACATATACTCACACACACCATGAAAATCACTCAGATAAAATATTCTCCTAACAATAGTGCTTGTTTTCAAAATCATAAACAGGAAGCTTTACCTCAAAAAGGAAAATGACACATATAATTTTTATTCACTCTAGTTATATCAATGTTTTCATCAATAATCAGTTCCTTTGGAGCTGTAGCATATTACAGCCTTGACACTAAATTGTCCTGATTCTGGCTGATTTTGGCCATCCCCCTCGGGAACAATGAATTATACAGAGAAACCAAGAAGCTTTTGGTTTGTTTTTTTTTTCAATCAACAGTTTGTAGATAGCTTATCCTTTCCTAGATCATATGCCTTATTCATCTGCTATCTTTGGGCAAAGAATGTCTTGGTTACTTGCATCTTCAGTACGTATTAATACTGGTCACCAATAATAACTCTTGAACATTTTAGTGCAATGCTATCTTGAACCTAATCCAATCTGAGAGCACAATGATCACAATTGAGAGTATCTTATCTTGTCCCACTAACATATATATTTCTTCAAAAATTTAAAAAAATTATTTACTTGATTTATTATTGTGTGAGTGTGTTTGTATGTGTGAGCACTGTGTATGCATGATGGAGGCAGGGGTGGGACAGTTCTTTCCTCTATGATATAGGTCCGAAGAATTGATCCATGCGACCAGGCCTGACAGCAAGTTCTTGGCAAAAAGTCCCTGTACCTTGTGAGTCGTTTTGCCAACTGAGTATTTTGTTTAGATGCCAGAAAAAAATGTTCTAGATAACTCTGTTATCCATCCTATGCATGGAAAATTCCACCACAGTACCTTCTACACCCTCTGGTAAGGGTGTAGAAGACATCAAGACATCAAGGATGGTTGCTTTCCTCCTCTGAGTTTTTGAGTCTCAAGTTTAGACCACTGAATCTGCAGCACAAGCAATCAGAGAGAAGACTCTGTCAAAGTCAACTAGCCAAGTCTCCTAAAGGAGTATTGCTCTTTTGTCTAAGTCAGGAATTGGTCCAGACACTTGCAAAGACTTCAATCACGGAGGAATTACTGGGGCTTAACATCCTGCCACAGTAGCTCAGTAGCAGAAGGAAACAAAAATCTCTGAGAGGCCAGGCTTCTCTTCACACTCCTTTGTGGAGCCCTGTCTTTTTGTGGGGCCACAACTAATCAGATAATGGCTTGAAGCAAGGCAACTCCCATTCCTTGAGGTGATTGCATCTCAAAATTCCAGTGATAGGCCACCTGCATCAGTGTCATCTCATACTTATCACAGAACCTGTCTATTAAGGGGCACACATCAGAAACTCTGAACTGAGCAGTCAAGAGTGTGCTATTTTGCAGGCTAGCCAGGTGTTTCTTCTGTAGACTAATGATGGAAAACTCAGCACTCTGAAAGCATTCTCTCCCAATAAACAGATGTTGTACAAAGAGATAGCTCAGGAAATCATTAATATCATATAGCCCAATCAATTCTCATCTCTGCTTCCCATGAGAGTGAACACAGTGGGGGAAATATGGAATATATCACTGTCATAATCTCAGAAACCATTTTCTTCATTTTTCACTGTAGTTCCACAAAGCAATATAATGTGTTGATAGTTGTTCAGCTGCCAGAGATACATAATCTTTATAAAGACTGAGATTAATTACAGTATCCACATAACATACAGTATATCTATTAAAACAATGCCTTGCAGAAACGCCAGGTGTTTAGGAAATATTTGATTCACAAATGAAGGGAAGCTTCTTTTTACAGCATGTGAGTCAGTCATTTAGCCACAAATTGAACAAAATGTGCATCTTGGGAGAATGTGTGAAATGAGAATTGATCATATCCACAAGGACTTCATTTCATACAACTTTTCCCCTACTGTTCGCACATTTTTCCTGTGAGGAAGAAAAGTGAATATAGGAAGTTCGCAACTGTGAGCACTCTGCTTGTTCTCACCAAAACATTCACATCTTCAAAGCAGACACAAGAGGTGGGACATGCTCCAGGGTAATGGCCATCGGTATGCAACGACCTGAGTTCAAATGTCTAGGACCACCAGGAAGGTGAAAGTCAATCTTGAGGTCAGCTCTTAACTGCAATCACGGTGTTAGGGAAGTGGAGACAAGACGACTCATTAGGAGTTCATTGGCTATCTGGCCTGGCTGAAAAGACAAGTACACAGGTTCAACAAGAGACCTGAGTTTTATTTAAAAATTACCTGCTAAAATGCAGAAAATTAGTGTCTATCAAGTTCTCACCCCTAAATAGGACATCTATGCAGTCACCCTACTCCCAGACTTGGAGAACATCACAAGTCTAGCAAAAAAATATAAAAGCTGGAGGATGGGGGCAGGGCACTGTGAAATAATGTCTTCTCGACATGGTTTGGCTAGTTAACTCATGAATGCACTACAGCTGTGGTCACCTGCACAAAATCAAGACAACAAGGTCAGTAAAGTTTCCAGCAGGCAGGAGCAACTGAACTCAGTCAATTATTAACAGAAAATGGGAGAATATAAAGAGAAGCTGGACATATGTTGAGGTTGCCTATTGCAGATTGAGAGGGTGGACTTGGGGCAGCATATTATCAGTTTATCAGTATGGATTATTCAATTGTCAATGAATAAGAAAACAATATTCTGCTAAAAATTTGACCTGTGTGCATATACATGTATAAACAGTACACAAATAAGTACTCAAAGAGACCATCTTTAACAATTGTGGTTTCTCTCACTGTTCTGACTATATGGTGGTGTTGGGAATGAGGAGAGTTCCCAGGAAGATTGTTGCAGAGAGCATCCCTGTAGTTTCCTCAACTCTCTAAATCTCTTTCAACACAGTAAATACCTTTGTGCTTGCCACAAATTTTTGCCTATCTGTAATTCTCTCAAATATTTGCTTTTGGAACTCAATAGTTTCAACTTCATGGGCATGCTTGTTTGGATTTATGGATTTGAGCAAAAATATTTCTGGTTTTCACACACATTGTGTGTCTGGTCTCTGCACTGATTAGAATGCTATTGGAGAACAATGCACAGAGGCAGCTGGCACCAAAGGTAATGTGAACAGCAGCCTTCCTAAGCAGTGTGGGCTCTCTGCTCTGCACTTCTATTTTGCTTGGTAACTATAATCCATTCATGGAGCATAAAACTTGTCTAACTCTGGCCCTAAGCAACCATGACTCCTTTTATGTAGGGAGAAAATCTTTGTTTTAGAGGAAAAACAACAAGATTTTAACTATGGGATACATTTCTCAGAAACAATAGTATTAAATTCAGATCAGCTCTCCTCGGAGTTTCAATTCCGAACAAAGCTTATCAGAAAGGGGCAGATGGGGACAGTAAAGGCTGTGAAATTTAATTGGATGGAAGTAAAATAGAACTCTGCTTGTACAGTCTTCTGATTTTTAAAAGACCCCAAATTAATTAACTCGGGGGAGTCTGAGCTAACAGGGCCTTTGTTACTTACAACTGAGTAAGAAACATAAAATCATGAGAATATACAGCAGCTAAATATCCATATTTTGAATTTTATAACCTCGGAGATGAATACAAGACCTGGGCAAGAAAGCTTAATATAATGGATGAGAGTGGCTCGTGCAATTCTCGTGCCACAAATAATCAACCTGTTCTGTGTAGGTTCATCTCTGATTATTTATTTTGCTATGTTGATTTTCTTTTCCTATGTGTGCAGAAGACAATTGTGAGTGTCACTTCTCAAGATCTAGCCTCATTTTTCTTCTCTTCTGTCTGCCTTTCTATCTCTTTTACTGAGCCAGAATCTCCCATTAGATTCTTGAACTTGCCAAGCAGGTTAAGCTGTTTGGCTAATGAAGTCAAGTATCACATTGTCTTCTCCTCTCCAGCAATGGGTTTTCAAGTGTGTGACATCAAACCTGTCTTTTCCTGTAGTCTCCAGAGATTGAACTCAAGTCCAGGCTTGCCTTGCAAGAGCTTTGGAAAATGAGATATCTCCCTCACATACTGTTCATTAAAAAAAAAAAAAAAAAGACAGACTTGTGTGTGTGTGGTTCATCTGTATGTGCATCACACCATGAGTATTTGTGCATGCTTAGCTCCTGTAGAAGTCAGAAGGGAGAGAGGCAGATTCCCTGAAGCTGGAGTTATGGATGGTTTTAAATCAGCAGCAGAGTGCTGGGAACCAACTCTGGGTGCTCTAGAAAAGCAGCAAGTGCTCTTAATTGCTGAACCATTTATTCAGTCCTATTATTGTTCATTTAAAAAATATGTATTTATTGTATAATGTCATTGATATTTAAATAATAGCATCTTGTTTTGTGATCATTCATTTTTATTACTGATAATGAATAATTCATGTATGTTCTATTCAAACAGCAAATTTCCTTTCACTCTTTTATTCTTTCTAGAAGAATCTGTCCCCAAGAAAGTACATGTGGCTATTGTAAGGATAGCTATAGATTCAAAAAACTTCCACTTTCAGTTTTTTAACTCTTTATTATCACAGAAATTGCACACCAAAGCTTACATGCTGATATTTTTAAATTAAACAAGATTATTTCCCCTCCATGTTTTAATTCCCTGACTACATGGTTTATGAAAAGAAGGGAAAACAAAGGTGTCTGTTATTCGAGGTTTGGGCTCTTGGTCTTTTTTCCACTGTCTTCTGCTCATTGTTTTGATTATATGTGCTTCCTCAAGATTCAGCAGTTTAAAACTGAAGGTTTGGGAGCCTGTGCTCTCTGCACTTGGGAAGTAGAGATAAGAGGATCAGGAGTTCAAGGTCGTTCTCAGCCACAGGAGCTAGTTTGAAACTACTCTGGGTCACACTGTTCGACAAAACAAAAACAGAACATAAATGAAAAAGAATCCTTTGTTTGGATTTAGCAGATTCACCTTCTCTGTCAAAAAGACTCAGTCCTCATAAGGTAGGGTCTTAGATATGTCATCTATACTGTGCAGAATTCAGTAAGGACAAAGGCCATGACACTGCTGTTGTGGGTCCTGAACCACAGGAACTATCCAATGTGACAACTCATACTCTCTAGATATTTTAATATCCCTTTCAGGGCCATGGCTGCTTGATTGAAAAGCCTCCGTAGACAGGCCAGGAAAGCCCACACATTGGCTAGCACATATATGAGTGTAGTAAGTGGCACCTGGGCCTGCTCCTTCCACTTTTGAGCACCAGGACAGTGAGGGGTTTCTTTGAAACATGATGCATGTGAAATAAATTAGCCATTTGGTCATGAGCTAAGATGAATCTAAGTATAACTAACATGACAGTGGATTCTCACATTATTTTAAATGGCATGTTATCTGAAAATGCATCAAATGTGGGGAAACTATGACAAAAAGACAGAGTTTTAATACTTAAAATGATAAACAAACAAACAAGCCTTGCGGTAAGAAAAAAAGTAATTTCAAGTGAAGTTACAAAACCAATGTGTCAACTTTGAACTAGTGTTGTGACTAAACGGCAGAAATGATTTATTGATTTGTCTTTTTCTGCAGATTCCTGCTTCCTTTGAAGCTGTTATCAAAGCCACTTGCTCCATTCACCTTGACACCCAGGGTGGTAAAATGCTGAAGCAGACAGATCTATGTTTATTGTATACGTTAAATTTCCTTTCTTTTCCTTTTTTTCACTCTAAAATGGCCATGGTATTATCAGCATCCATCAGGAGAGACCCTCCCAAAAGTTTTGGTGTCTGCTGTTCACATCCTTCCTGTTAGATATTTTCTCAGGCATGACGACTGAATGACTTAACAATGAGAAGGAAGGCCTTTATTAAAGCTATAGTAATGATCTCTATATTTTGCTATCACTGGTAGTTTTCTTATTGTTCCACTTGTATCCTTGTGTGACAAATATTTAATATTCACCAGGAACACAGTTCTCTGCCATGCTCCGAGGATGTATGAGCATTAAGAGCATTTATTAATAGAGACTGAAAAATGCATAATATACATATCTGATCCACAGGAAGTATGCAGTTAAGTAAACTAGGAGCTCTGATGTGCTACAAAACCGGTGTAGCCTTGAAGTCTCACCAGATTAATCTTCATTTTAAAAATACTGACAAATTTGTTTACTAATTCCTTATTGGGCAAAGGCAAATGCTTGGTACCTATGTTCTGGGTCCATTATAAGAGCTCTTCCACCAGCCTTCTGGATGCACATTTTAGACCAAGGGTCTGGATGGTTTCGCAGAGTGCTCACTCACTTTTTTCCCACTTCCCCTCTGCTCCCAGCCCTTTGCCTTACCTCTTGATATCCACTCTGCACTGGTCTTGCCTTTAGGGTTCAAAAGAATATTTTTTACTTTCATGTGAGTATCAAATCAGACATGAGGGAAGCCATCTATCTGTACAAAAGGCTCACTTGAACCTTCCAGGCCATAAAAATAACTACTCTGGGCCTGACTGCCTTATTTGGTCTGGAATGTATTCTCGGGTCAGGGCAGAGACTGTAATATAGTTTCAATTACTTTTAATGTTGTTTTCCCTTATTTTGTTTGTTTCTTCTTTGTGCATGCGTGTGTTTCCTATCCTATGATATCACATGCAGACAAAGTTTGACATCAGAATGTCTTTCCCTCTCCATCTTAGTTTTTGAAATAGGGCTTTGCCCTGAAGCCAGAGCTTACAATTTCAGGAAGGCCTGCAGTATAGGTAGCTCTCGGATTCCTCCTGTCTCTACCCACCCAGCACATGCTAATCATGTTTTTCTATGAGTTCTGGGGTCAGAAATCATGTCTTTGCATGCACAGCAAGCAGGTGATGCACTGATCCTTGGCTGCTTTGCTTTAAAAGGGGATTTACAAAAAGCAATGAGGGCTGTTTAGGGGAAAAGCTTAGTTGGAGTATTGCAGTTAGCGTACAGGGCAGATCTCTCATCTCCACACACTGTGCCCAAGCAGAAGCTGCCACGAGGGGTTGCCTCTGCAAGCCTGGCCAGCAAGCACAGCATGGCTCAACACAGAAGCGCCTTTATTTCCCAGAAAGCAACTAATAAACCCCCACAACAGAAGCCTATTTGATGGAAAGAGACAGAGAGAATGTGTCGGGGGCAGGAAAATAACTTACAAAGAATTCAAACTGAAATTTAGTAATAGAGAGCTAATGTACTGAAAAAATAAGCTTACTGCTAACTGCAAAGACGCAGCCAAGAAGGAGAGGGAATTAGTGCCAGGTTAATACATAAATCAAAATTTTGCAATTATGCAAATGAGAAAGGCAAAGACTTTATTTCATTTCCATCTGATTCCAGAATAAAGGCCCTAATTTTGATGAATATATGAAATGATTTTAAGAAAGCAAGATGATGAATTGCAGCAAACTGGAGATATCAATCTTCTTCCGAGAAAGGAAGATGATTAAATTTTATACACGGATATAATATATGTATTTAAAACATGTATATGAATATGTTTGCTGCTATAAATATATCCTGAATTATAATTTATGTATTTAAAATGCAACCTGCATTTTTAAAACACATTGTACTCTTCATGATATTTTCTTCACAACTTGAGATAGATAAGGGCTGAAGCATTACTTCAGCTTTCGGTTACATAGTAGCTCACTTGGTTAAAGCAAGAGTTTCTTATTTAAAATGTTGTGAAGCATGAGGGAGAGAAGAGCACTTATTATTCTTGTATGGAACTGGAACTTACATTCTAGCACTCACAATAGTCCATAATTCTAGCTTCAGGACCCTCTTTGCCCTCCTTGGGTATATACACAGAGGTAGCACACATACATGCATGCATGCGTGCATGCACATGTGCGTGCACACACACACACATTAAAAAATAAGAATAAGTCTTCCAAAATATGGTGTTTGGGTAAAATGAACATTTATACATTTCTTTGGTAAGCATAGTTGAGTCACATAGGGCAAGAGGTTAAGGTTACTCAGGGTTAACATGAACTTTAAAGCTTAGTTTCTAAAAATGATAGATTACTATAGATGTGGAGAGACACAAGAAGGTTTAAGGCAAAAACACTTTTAAATGCACCATATAAGGTGATGAACAAAGGGTTTGGCATGTGACTCATGTATGTCCTATGATAGTAAAATAATCCACTTCCTTCTAGGTTATCTAAATTTTCCCTTTAGAATTAAAGATTGAAGAGCCATGCTTCCTGGTGTTGGCATAAGGAAAAACAGATGGTTCGGTGTTGAGAATTTTGGAAGGCAAACCAAGTTGATGCCAAATATGTTGAAAATCACAGAAAACACAGACAAAATTACACAAAGCAAGTGTTTGAAATCAGAAGATACTTTGGGAAAAGGAAGACCTAAGAATGTGTTTTTAGAGTAACTAAAACAATAACTTCTAAAATGGCATGTGTTGTGTTATAAGATTAAGCTAACATGTTGGGCAAATGGTGACTCAGGTAAGCAGGCTGATTTGAGCCAAGGAGTCTGGTGCCATGTATCCTAAAGATGTTTAGGGCCCTTCTCACACTGCCTGCTGTTGATAGCCAATGAAGCAGCATTTTAGCGTTACTCATGAGCCCCAACAGAACTAACCAGTTAAGATTCTTTTTCTCATTATCCTTTGCAACTTATCTTTCAAATGATGCCAAGAGAAAACAAAACCCAGAACCCTGTAAATGCTGGGCTGGTGTTAACTCTCTGAACTACATCTCTAACATTGATTTGTTTATTTATATATTACATATTAATTTAAGGTATGGTCAAGACTCTTAACATCATTTATTTGTTTATTTATATATTACTTATTAATTTAAGGTAGGTCAAGATAACTTTGTCAGGCTGGCCTTCAACATGACAGTTCTGCTGCCTTACCAGGCCCTTGTTCCTGGGGATAAAGGTACATATGACCAGATCCAACTCATCAATTACTAAACTATGTTTGTCTTATGATTTTGCCTTTTTTGCAACAAAGCAACAAATGTAATACTACATACTGAAGCCATTAAAACAGCATGTGGTTTCTTTAATGTTTGTGATATCTTTACCTCTCCATTTAGATTTTAAGGATTATCATACAAGTATTATTTGAATTGACTCAAAAACCTATGGACTCGAGGAACATTTGTTGAGACTCCATGCCAATAAACAAATACACAATTGTGCACTAATTCTCATGTAGGACTCGCTTTCAGGGCTCTTTCTTCCCAACACATATGTTTAGTGTTCCCTTCTACTTCCTTGGCTTTCTTCATCTTCCATATGCTGCTAACTTCTGATACAGGTTTATACAATTTATATTTATATAGTTTCTAGAATTTTTCTCCAAATACCTTACACAGTTGTCTCCTTCTTTTTGAATATAATTCCATTTCTCCATCTTTCACAGAGACCTCATGGGGTTGCCATCAATTGCTTGATTTCTATAACTTGCTCACCACCTACTAATCCTGTGAACTGTATCAACATAACCCTAACATGACCACTCCTGACCACATTGTTATAAAACACCACTCTTTCTCAGTGAAACAATCTCAATAAAATGAGGGATCCGGTGGATTCTTGAATGGATAATTTGATTTTTAACAACTTTCCATATATTTGCAAATATTCCCTGGTTCATTTACAGCAGGGCCTGCACCACTTTTTCTTCATCACACAGCTCCAGTGGACTGATCTGCCATTATCTTCTTCAATGCCACAGGCCCTGCATTGGAACATCTCTGTGGTCTCCTTCTTCACAACCTCATCACACCCTACTTCAGCCTACTTACCCTCAAATAAGCCCATTTTGACAAGCATCAAGTCATCTGAACATGCCATATTCTGCCTGGTTGTCATTTCTGATAAATATCCACTTGAAAGGCTGTTCAGTTCCCTTGAGCTGGTATGCTATGGAGGTGTTTGTTCACTACCCAATGACACACTTGTCTCAGAAATGGAAACTTATGGCCCCTTACCTGGTTTGATTTCTTTTATAATGATTATTGCCACCTAAGGTATATTACACACACACACACACACACACACACACACACACACACACACAATTTCATAATTATTTCACAATCCAAATTTTTCTCAATCATAAAAACTCTTTAGTCTTACATTTAGTACTCTTGAATTCTCTTGGTATTCATATGGCTTACTTAGAACTGTGAACAATCAATAGTACCCAAGAAGTAGCTTCCAGCTGAGAATATTGCTAGACTCTCCATGTCTGCATTTTTTTAGTTGTCCTACAATAAAGTGGAATCCTCTTCATGGTCTGTTTTGTAATTTTGCTATTTACAACAACTTTGCAATTATAGTGTTCCTAACTTCAAGAAGTCAGTGGCATGTCTTAAAAAGAAAATGTGTGTGTTGAAAGAACTTTGCTCAGGCCTGAACAATGAGCTATGGGTTCAGTGTTAAGGGAACAACAACCGGCTTTACACCGATGAACATGCGAGCTACAGTGATAAATCCCCCACTGACTGACAAAAGTTGAATGAGCTGTGGTAATCAGGAACAGCTCTGTATTTTATCACAGAACCAGTGGTTTAGAATGTGCTAATTACATTCTCATTACAAATCCATAGCACATACACAATGAATAATGAGGCTCAACTGTGTTTATGTGTTTCTTCAATTTCTCTTTGTTATGAATTTTTTTTTCATAACATAGTACAAAGCATCATCTATAAAAGCTGCTCCCTGTGCTAGAAAGAGGGATCAGCTGGTAAACTGTTCACTGTACAAGCCTTGGGAGCTCAGTTTAGAACCCCAGTACCAGCGTTCAAAGCTGATAACAGCAGCATACCCTGTAACTGCAGGGAAGGGGAGGCATGAATGGGAGGACCCTGGAGGGCTCACCAGGCAGCCTTTCAAGCTGAAATGGTTGGAGACTTTCAGTTTATGTCTTTAAAGAAAGATGGAGAGTGGTGGAGGAAGGCAGTTGATGTGAACCTCTGGTCTTCTCACCCTTGTTTCGGTGTCTAATTTCCTCAGTGCTTAAATGTGAGCATTGCAGCTACTCAGCAATGTAAATATATTATCATGACTTTCATTTTTGCATTTTGATTCAACTCTATTGGACATAAGCAGATGCTGAGGTCCCACGATACCAATTGATATGGTGAGAAACAGCTTGGGGTTGCTGACAATCTCCATGCTACTTATTCATCTAAAGCTAGTGGAATGCTGAAATACAGAAAGGAATGAATGAGTGAAGAATGAATGAATGAATGAATGAATGAAATAACAAGTCAACTTCAGGTATATCTAATGCTAACCTAAATTTACCCTCATTGGTCATACATAAGCCTGGGACATTAGTTATGGGCCAACTTGGGACATACAGGTTTATTATTATTGTCATAAAATATAATTTTATAATTTCTTTTTTATATCAACTATAATGAAGTAACCCAGACTCAGAAAAACACATATGGTATGTTCTCACTTATAAGTGGACACTAACCATAAAGTACAGGATAACCATGCTATAATTCACAGAACCAAAGAAATTAAATAATAAGAAGAGCTGGAGAAAGGATGCTTGAATCTCAAGCAGATGCGAAACAAAATAGTCATTTGAGGTGAGTTGAGAGAGGGAAGAAGGTGGAAGATGGGGTGAGGAGGGTAATGGGGATTGGGTTCAGGTATAGAGAGAGGGGAGGTAGGAGAGGGCTGGGAGTGAGACTGGAAATAAAGGGGAGGGCATCCTTGTGGCTAGCCAGAGACCTGGGACAGGGGAGGCTTCAGGATGTGGGGGAGTCTAAGGGGATGACCTTAGCTGAGATTCTTAAAATCACAGGGCATATGGAGACTGAAGTGGCTGCCTCCTATAACCAAGCAGGACTTCCAGTGGAGGGAGAGGACATCAACCCACTCACAAAATGTTCAACCCAAAATTTGTCCTGCCTGTAAGATGTGCAAGGATAATGACTGTTGTCTGCCACTGGATCACCTTTGGCTAATTAGACTCCCTGGTTGAACCTCAGTGGGAAAGGATGTGCTTAGTCCTGCTGGGATTAGATGTCCCAGGGTGGAGTGTTACCCAAGGGAGGCTTCCCCTTCTCTGAGGAAAGGTGGGAGGGGGCCATGGGGGAGGGGGTTGTAAGAGTAAGGCAGGGAGGAAGGGAATGAGATTAGAGGGTAAAATGAATAAAATCAATTTTAAAAAATGAAAGATTTCTACTTTAGGGACCAGATTGCTCTTTCAGGCTATGATCTGGCATTGCACTTACAAAGGACCTGAGTAATTTTGGTTTACAGCCCCTAATTTAGTTGGTTCCGAATTGCCTTTGACTCCAATTCCAGAGGGTGCTATACCTCTGGATTCCATGGGCACTTGCATTTGGGTGCACATGTACCACCACACACACACTCAAACACATAACTAGAGAACAATAAAATAAATAACTTAGATTTCATTTTTATTTCTGTTCATGTGTGATGTACATTCCTGGGTGTGCACAACACAATTCATATCTAGAGGTCAAAAGACTATTTTATGGAGTCAGTTCTCCCTTCTGCCTTTGAACTCTTGTCATTAGGTTCCTTGGCAACTGTGAAATCTTACTGGCCTTATTAGGATTATTATTATTTTGTTGTTATTTAAGTAAAACACAAAGTATATTCATATTGTGATTAGGCTATGCAAAAAATGCCTGCATATATATAGATGGTGGATGGAGGATATAGAATCACAGAAAATGGAATTTAATGCTTTCCCAGAACACATTTATCTGCATATTTGGAGACATCGGTTTTTTGTTGTTATTTTTTGTTTTTGAGTTTTTGTGTGATTTCTGTTTATTGAGATGAGTTTCTGTGTGGCCCTGGCTGTCCTGGAACTTGCTTTACAGACCAGGCTTGCCTCAAACTCAGAAATCCACCAGCATCTGCCTCCCAAAGTGCTGGGATTAAGGCATGTGCCACCACTACTGGCTTAGAGGACAATGTTTTTAGCACACCCCTCCCACACACGTTTCCCTATTATCAAAGAAATCAGGGGACACTATGATTCTAAAAGCAACTTGAGAATACTAAATATTAGGCCATGTCAAAATGACAAGGAATCATTCTGCACTGTTGATCATTCCTCTAATGTTGGAAATCATCGTTTATTAAGGACTCATAAGGAGGCATGCTGTGACAGCATTGGCTTACTGTTATAAGAAGCTATGTACAATCCAAGACGCACACAGAGATGAGCATCTCTCTGACATTAGCATTGCATTTTCTTAGGCTAATGGGATTGATTTTATGCACCATGCTCACCTGACAGCTCTATTAGCCTTTTGTTGTTATTTCTTTCCTCTTTGTAGAAAATAAGTAGGACTAGTGTATGAGCAAAGTCAAATAAAGAATGGACATTGACCTGATGGCAGCTGGACCACTATGCCTTGGACTTCAACCTTGGGATCTGGTTCCCCCTTCACAAGGCCAGCTGAGCTGTCACATTGACTTAATTGTTTCTTTGGGGAGCAAGAGCTGATAGGGGCTCATGATTTGTGTTGATTTTCAATAAAGTTACTGCCAGGGGTATTTAAGCCAAAACATCTGCCTGACAGCTTTATTGGCACCTGGGTATGTGACAGTAATAAAGAAAGGAGAGGACAGTTTCCATCTATGGAGTATTTTCCTTTTCTTTGCTGAATGGATATCTGAGCCTTTCCAACCCCAGGGGGAGAGGGACATAAATTTCACATATAACATAACACAATACTGTCAATAAACCCATTTACTCAATTATCTGTTTCTTATCATGTTATTCTTTGAAACAATGGTGTTTTTTGTTTTTGTTTCTAGATCAAGTCACGAAGAAGAATCAGCCATACTATTTATATTTTGTTGTTAGTTTTAACTGAACAAAATTAATTAAAATTTAACACAGATGGAGGGAGAAACATACACACACACACACACACACACACACACACACACANAGAGAGAGAGAGAGAGAGAGAGAGAGAGAGAGAGAGAGAGAGAGAGAGAGAGAGAGAGAGAGAGAGAGAGAGAGAGAGAGAGAGAGAGAACACAAATTATGTACCAAAAGACAGGAGGAGCAGTGGAGAAAAATAAGTATTTAAGTTGAACTTTGAGATATTTGAAGCTTCAGATATTTAATTTCTTTTTTATAAAAAAAACTGTTAGGCCCATTTTTGATTTTGTGCACATGCATATACATCCAGCTTTCTGAGTGAGTTTAACTGTCTGTTCTTAAATGATTTATTGTAAGTAAAGTAGCCACAGAAATCCATTGGAAAGAAAACTCAATAGAGCAACTAGAGCAATGTCAAGACTAAGGTTGCCCCAGGATCAATATAATAATCTAATTTAGAACAAAAATGTTAAAATTAAGTAAAAAAAAAATAATAGAATGGTCAAACTTCAAATTATTCTTGACAGAATTCCAGTTGAATGTTGAACAAGCACTATAAACACTTTTAAGCTTCTTTATTCTATATCTTTAAATATAAGGTGTTGAGGATTACAGTTCCAATACACTGTTGAGTAGAGCTGGAGCAATGGATACCTTTGACTCACTCAAATGTGTGAAGTCAGCTATTCTTCCTTATTGCACTCATGGATTAGTAAGTCTATGCTATAAAGGAATGCTCGAATAATAACTAATACTTTACAATATAAATTTGTTCAAAATTTCACTAATCATTGACAACCCAAGTGGCCTCTCAGCATGATGAATAGAATTTTGCTTATGGAAATAATATTAAAATATTTGCTTTGTCCAAGGAGGAATGTGTGAATCTCACTCAGAAGGGGAATTAAGATGGGCATCTGTAGTGGATGGAAGAAAGGAACTGGATGGGAGGAAGGATGGGGTTGGGGAGGGCAGGATTAAGTATAGGGAGAGCCAGCCAGGAGAGAGAAGTGAAATCAGTGACTGCAGCAGGGAGGGGAGCATCTCTAGCACATGCCAGAGGTCTGGGTTGGGGGAGGCTCCTCGAAGTCTATGAGATGTACTCTAGCTGATACTCTTAGCAGTGGGTGGTGTGGCAGCTGAAGAGGCCACATTCTGCAACCAGGCAGGACTCCCAGTAGAAAGATATGCAGGGATAAAGACAGAGCAGAGAAAGGGGTAATTGCCAACCAATGACTGGCCCAAATTTGCGACCTATCCCATGGGCAAGAACCACTTTCTGACACCTTTAATGATACTCTGTTATACTTGCTGACAGGAGTCTAGCATGGCTATCCTCTGAGAGGCACCACCCAGCAGCTGACTCAGACAGATTTAGAGACCCACAGCCAAATATTAGACTAAGCTCATGAAGTCTTGTGGAAGAGTTGAGTAGCACTCAAGACCTAAGGGGGATAGGGACTCCATAAGAAGATCAACAGAGTCAACTCACCTGGACCCTTGGCAGCTACCAGAGACTGAACCACCAACCAAGGAATAAGCATTTGCTAGACCTAGGTGCCCCAAACATATGTAGCAGATATGTGGCTTGATCTACACGTGGGTCCTAAAACTGGAGTAGGGACTGTCCCTGACTCGTTAACCTTCCTGTGGATCCTAATCCTGTTACCTGGGTTGGCCTCAGTGAGACAGCATGTTACTAGTCCTGCAGAGACTTGGTGTGCCAGGATGGGTTGGTGGGGAGTGGGAGGCTCCAACTTCTCACAGGAGAAGGGGAGCAGTTGTGGGAAAAGATTTTGCAAAGGATGGAGACTGGGAGGTAAGGTTGGGGACTGCAATCAGATATAAAACGAATAAATAAATTAATGGAAAAGAAAAGGAAAATAGTGAAAAATATTTGTATTGTACTTTTATATAAGTTTGTTTGTTTTATATATGTATGTACACATGTCTGAAGGTGACTAGAAATGCCAGAAAAGGATGTCAGGTGCACTGGAACTAGAATTATAGCCTCCCAAAGTAGATATATGAAACTAAACTCAGGTCCTCTGCAGAATCAATTCAACCTTTGAACACTTTAGTTTATGGAGATAGCTATCCAACAACTATTCTCTACTTCTATAAATAAGTATAATGGAGGAAAAAGAGGTAGCAGGTGAAACTTAGGCAATTAATACTTGGAGAAAACACAAATGTAAAACACTGATTAGTTTTCATCCCAAACATGGAAGACATGTAGCAGCTGTTTGTGTCGGGAAAACAACTATCTTTGCAGAAGCATAAAGCATCCATTTTGCAACTCAGGACATTTATTAGTAATTGATTTAACATTAATTTAGGACCGTATACTTCATAGTGGGGGTAAACCTTCCAAATTACATCATTTTAATTTGTATTACACACCTCTAAATATCAAATGCTATTTAAACAACAGCTATGCTCTTTGTACAAATGTGAGAAGTGTATCAAATGGAGAGACGCATTTTATTACAGGAAAATAGATAAGAATCTCTGTCTACATTTTAATGATGAATGCCCCTTGTTTCTTTGGAGCAATGTCTTATGTATGTAGTTTTACATTACATCATGTTTATGTTTCAAAATTGGTACATAAAAAGTTATATTTCCTTAAGAGAGTATTAACATTACACTCATTACACTCACATTAAAAAAATTTTAAAACATTCATTCTTCTGTCAAAAAATAGAAGTATTTTTAGTGTATTTTTGTGTAATTTCTCAATGTTTTAATATATACATATATGTATGTGTATATATGTGTGTATATATGTATATATATATATATATATATATATATATATATATATATACCTGCCCCTGACCTGATCCTGAACCATCATTACAATCCCCTCCCCAAGTCCTCTTCCATCCAGTTTCCTCCCTCTTTCTGCCTTCTTTAATGAGTTTATTCCCCATTCCATGTGAAACTCAAGCATTCTTTCTTGGGCCTTCCTTCTTATTTAGTTTCATCGGATCTGTGGAATATAGCATAGTTATCCTGTATTTTATGGCTAAAATCAACATATAAATGAGTATATACAATGCTTGTCATTTTGGGGTCTGGATTACCTCAATCAGAATGATAATCTCAATTTCCATCCATTTGCCTGCAACACACAGGCATGATGTCTTTGTTTTTAATAGCTGAATAGTATTCCATTGTGTACATGTACCATATTTTCATTCTTTAGATGAGGGATGTCTAGGTTGTTTTCCAAAGAGATTGTGCAAGTTTGTGCTCTCACCCACAATGAAGAAGTGTATCCCTAGTTCCACATTCTTGTACCAGGTGCTGTCACTTGAGTTTTTTTATCTTAGGCATTCTGATGGGTGTAAGAATCTCAGGGTTGAATTGATTTACATTTCCCTGGTGACTAAGGACTTTGAATGTTTCTTTGAGTGCTTATCAACTAATCAAAATTCCTCTGTTTAGAATTCTCTGTTCATAGACCTACAGCTGAGCAGAGGATGGAGCATGGGGACTATTATGGAAGAATTAGGGGAAGAATTGCATCTCAAAGGAGACAGAAACCCTTTAGAAAGACCAACAGAGTCAAGTAACCTGGACTCTTGGGGTTCTCAGAGACTGAACCAGCAGCCAGAGCATGGACTTGACCTAGGCCCCCTCTCTGATATGTAGCAGAAGTGTAGCTTGGTCTTCATATGGGTCCTAAAAAAAAAAAAAATGGAGTGGGTCCTATCCCAAAATCTGTTGTCTGTCTGTAGAATATATTCTTCTAACTGGGCTGCATTGTCTGGCCTTAGCACTAGAGGATGTGCCCAGCCCCACAGAGACTTGATGTACCAGGATGGGGGGATACCTAGGGAGTCTTCCCCTCTTCTAGAGGAGAAGGAGATGGGGAAGGGAGGAAGGAAGGACTGGGTCAGAAGTTGATGGGGAGGAAGGGCAGTGAGAGGAGTGTAAAGTGAGTAAATTACAAGAAAAAGAAAAAGAAGAAAGAAAGAAAAAGAAAATAAAAAAAGAAAAGAAAAGAAAAGAAAAGAAAAGAAAAGAAACCCAAACAAAGTCAGGCAGATCTGTGTGAAGTAAAGTGTGGGTTCATCTATATACAGAGCCACATACTTTCCCCCCCCCCCCAGGAAACCTCAAAAACAAAGAAATATGGGAAATTCAATTATTCCTAGTTTACACTTATTTCTTCCAAAAGTTCAATTTGCACATATGTGTGTTCCATGTTTATTTATATATGTGTTTGTGTATAGTCAGAGGTTAATCTGTCTATACTTACTTTTTCTATTTAATAAATTAATTAATCTGATTTTCCTGTCATATTATCACCATAAGTTTTTTCAAGATTTTACTATGCAAAGAAAAATGTCTTTTATTTTGTTAGTATATTTTAGTTTCTTACAGAGCAATAGTGACCTTTGTTTTATTATAAACATCATGAAAGTTTTAATAAAAGTAATGAAGCCTTCATTGAAATGGGGAAAAGATGCCCAGGGAATTTTTGTATAAATGGAAAAGTTTTATTGTAAGGTTTTTTCTTTCATGGACTAGTGAAATAATGATTTTCTTTAACTGGTGAATTCATGGCTAATTTACTCTACTCCCTACCAGGTAGATAGTAATTTCTCCTCTAAAATTATTTAAACTATATAGTGTATAATTATTAAATTATATACATTGTATATGCAACTTTATGACAATATAATCCATGTTTTGTCTGCCTGTATGCTGATCTCCATCTGGGGCAGGCTTAGGATAACCTGGGATGCCATTTCTCAGATTCCTACTACCTTGCTTTGTGGAAAATAGTTCTTTTAGTGGCCTAGAGTTCACAAACTTGGCAAAAAGAGCTGGTCAGTTAAGTCCCAGGCATTTCTTTCTTCAATTTGGACTTCAAGTGCCTACTACCATCTTTTCCTTCTTACATGGGGTCTGGAGATCCTTCTCAAGCCCCTTTTTTTGCAAGATGAGCAATTTATTAATGAACTATGTTACCAATACAAAAAGTACTATTCCTTAAAAAAGGTAAAAGTAAATGTTAGAATATATAGTTAAATGAGTATTTAAGGAAATTCCATCCCTCCCCATGTATGAAACATGTTTTGTTGGATTCATGTACATGAGTAAGTGGATAATGAATGCTAAGTTCTGCAAGGTGAGTGACCAGGCATTTCAGAGTTCTCCTAATGCAGGGAAGGGGTAATGGGGTCAACAGCAGAAGATACAAAGAGAAAAAGAAGACCCTTTACCTGCTGTGAAACTAGGGAGGTTCTAGAAAAGATCCAACTGAGGATTCATGGAAATATATTTTAAAAATTGATTGAAAATAAAAAACAAAACAAAGTGTTTCTGGATGATACAGAAAAACACTAAGATCTTACGTCATCTGAACCCTTAGCCTAACTTGGCACATGATCAAGATACCATATCCACCTAATTATCCAAAGCAAACTTCTCAGAGTGGCAACAATCTATCAGTATTGGCAGAAAAGCAAATTCCTGGAACACTACTTGTGAGTTTCTGTATGCAAATCACACATCACGAATACAGAGAACCCTAAAATGAGCTTGGTTTGAGCATTGACTCTACCATGTACAAATGAGTCTTTATTTCAAACTTTTCCATGAATTCCAATGGTCAAATTGTGGTCCTTAAATTTGTTTTTTAAACACATGTTTATGTTGAAATGCATATTTACCAGTAGTTTCTAGTCTCATATAGAAAGATAGGTAGGTAGATAGATAGATGATAGATAGATAGATAGATAGATAGATAGATAGATAGATAGATAGATATTTAGATAGATATTTATGTTTTATTTAATTTATGATTGTGTATACATGAATATGTCTATGTGTATGTGCCCATGAGTGCTGGTACCTGGGGATGTCAGAAGAGGGACTGGGGTTTCTTGAAGATGGCATTATCCATGGTCATAAACTACTCAGTGTGAATTCCAGGAACTGAACAGGATGCTTCACAAAAACAGTAAGTGCTATTAAGCTCTGAACCATCTCGCTGCACCTCTAGTTTTTTTTTTTTTTTGTTTGTTTGTTTGTTTGTTTTTTTCAGCTGTTGTGTTAACACCCTCTGACAAAAACATCTTTGGGAAGGAATTGGTTTCATAGAGTCTTGGGACAGAGTATCATAATGGAAATCCAGGACTATCACTTAATATTTTCATCAAAAGATTAGTGTTTATATAAACTACCCATGAAACTTCATATTTCTAGTCATCACTGTCACACATTAACAGGAAGTATTTTAAACATCTTCATCTTTTATTGTTTTCCTTAGTAAACTTTGAGGTTATCAACTAGTAACTTCTAGTCAACCTTCACCCATTGTCCTGTGCATGATTTTTTTGAGGAATTTCTCCGTGTACATACGCTGGCATATGCAAAGGACCCTCTTTCCTGCAAATCTATCTACGTTTTCAAGATTTTTCAATTAAATAAAATGAAACATTTTTTTTTCTTGTCACCTCAGAGGAAATTACTTCTATCGAGCTGTGTTTGATGTGAACACAATATCTATCTTAATTGTCATATAGAATTTATGATTTTTATCATTTTGAGGTAAAAAGACCAACTGTGATAATCTTGATCTGTTGTCTGTAGTGAAGAATCTTTATGTATTTCATTATGCATTTTTCTATGAGGACTTTCTGCTGTTAAGTCACTTAGTTTCCTTGACCCTTTCATTCTGATTTTTTTCATAAGAGAAATTGTGAGAGTCTCTTAACATTCTTTGTAACACTTATTGTAAGACACATAGGAAGTCTGACACTTCAGAAATGCATATTTTTTCTGTTAACAAAGTACAACTGACAAAAAAAAAAAAAAAAAAAGATGAAATAGACAGTCCACTTTGTAAAAGCATTAGAAGTTTTAGAACTCAGTCCTTGGGGTTTACTGGACAGTGAACCTTACTTAGCAGGATGCTAATCTGTCCTAACTCCTAAACGAAGGTGAATAACAATCAGGAGACCTTCACAGCCAAAGGTGTGTGACCTGCATCAAGCACAGAATGAGCGGCCATCCTGTGAGTCCACAGGAGCCACTGAGGTGTCCAGGGTTAGAGAAGAGCCTTGTCAGTGCTTCATGTTGTTTCTTTGTTCTCTCATGTCCTTGGCCCCTCAGACCTCCCCTGAACAACCGTTTTTGATGTTCCACAAGTCCTCCAAAAATATGGCTTTCCAATAGTCTAGAAATTGCCATGGACCTTTGTTTTAGAAAAAGAAATGCAAATCTCCACTTCAGTTTATACTGACAACTGACCTCATTTTCTACTAATCTCTTACATTATCTTTATCCTTAGCTAAATTGGCATATGGTAAAGATAGCACAACCTCCCAATTAGCCAAAGGAAACTTCACAGAGTGGAAAAAATTCCATCAGTATCAACAGGACTAGAGATTGGTATAATGGAGAGATATGAGTCTATCTTATATGTTCTACTCCTATCAAAAGCATGGCCTTTTATTATCATCTTTACCAATCATGCTGTTATAGTTTATTTTCTATTGCTATAATAAAGCAGACTTACAACTTAAAAGAGAATTAATTCATTTACTCTCAAAATTCTACATGATATTCTGCCATTAACAGAAAGATATAACATTAGAATCTTGAGAGAGATGGTCATAGAATATCCACAATCAAAGGGAAATATAAACTAATGTATGCACTCTTTAGTGCTCAGTCAACTTTCTCTATGCATCCACAGTCCAATACTATGTGACAATGGAGTGAGTCTATCCAGGATAGGGTGGGTAATAAAAACTACCTCCAATAGGTATGCTCACAAGTTAACTTGACCTCACCTAGTGGCTCTCAGTCCTCCTGATGCTGCAATACTTTAATACGGATTCTCATGTTGTGATGAAACCCAACCCTAAAATTATTTCTGTTACTTTGCAATTGTAATGTTTATGGTTAGGGTTCATAACATGAATTTTTGGAGATAAAGGTTTGCCAAAAGAGCTTGAGACCATCAAGTTGAGACCTACTGACCTAGACAATCCCTCACTGAAGGACCAAAGAAGAGACCCATATAACAGTGTCATTACAATTAGAGCTCATCTTGATGGAGCTACTCAGGAATATAATCCAACCATATTTAACATGTTTGCTACATAAACTAAACAACTACAATGATTCAGACTTATTGAATTCTTGTGAGTCATAATCAATGATTATCCTTATCTCTCAGAGAAGAACTCTAATTATATGAAAACAAATTGGCTGTCTCAGGAGTATGGTGGTCATTGAACTTTAAATGCTACAGTTTGACTTGAGAACATGCTTTGATATTCGTGTCCAGTATAAAGGAGAAGAAACGGATGGTTTGGCTTCAGCAAGGCACAATCTAATCCTTACCCTTTTGTTCTGCGTGTGACAGAAGCGACAAGCAGGATAGTTTTATTCTGCCTTTGTGCATAAGCATAAATGTAAAACCCTTGTAAGATGAAGATAATTTAGAAATAAGGATGGAGAGGTGACTAAGTGTGTAAAGCATCTGCCTCACAAGTGTGAGAAACTGGGTTAGAATTCCCAGAGAGCCCACAGAACTAGATACAACACTAACTACATTCTGCTGGAATCTCAGTGTTCAGAGAAAGGTGGGAGCTGCAGGTTGTTGATCAGCAAACTGGACATACACAACAACAAAAAAGTTATGTTGTCTCAAACAAGATGAGAGGTGAGGACCAACAGTTGAGGTTCTCCTCTGACCTCAATATGATTGCTGCAATGCATGCCTTCACATACACAGAAAACACACACACACACACACACACACTCACACACACACACAAGCAGGAGAGAGAGAAATCTGCATGCATGAAAAAGAATAATAATGTGAAAATATCAGTTGTTAGCTAGTTCACCTTCTTGTATCTCTGTGCTTTCTTTCTCTTTTCATGTCCTTTTCTTACTAACTTGGGAAGATAAGGTTCGAAGTGGATGCCGTGTGTCACATGCATCCTTCCCTGATCCATTTTTCCACTATGGGCACTTACAACACACACACACACACACACACACACACACACACACACACACACACAGAGAGAGAGAGAGAGAGAGAGAGAGAGAGAGAGAGAGAGATCCAGAAAGTCTCCTTTCTAATAAAAGTATGATTGACCAAAGGATCAAAGGATAAATCAACAGCAGAGAGAGGGGGAGAAGAAGCCTTCCCCAGGGATAAGTCCCTTAACTGGTTAGTATTAAAATCATATACATACAAGGAACATTAAGCCAAGTCAGTGGGTTATACTTACATATGTGTGCATATATATGTAACAATAAAAAAAAGAGGCCATGAATTTGAGAGGGAGGAGGTTGGAAGATGGAAAGAAAAGGAGATAAATGATGCAACTGTATTTTAAATTAAAAAATAAATTAAATAAACAACTTTTATTAATTTTATTGTAACTTACTTCCAGTGGAAAGCTATACATCCAGGATGGAAGCTGTTGGTGTGGTGACTTGTTTGTTTGTTTACACTGACTATTGTTTGTTTGTTTACACTGACTAGTTATTTTGTAACCTAACAGATACTTCCAGGGTATCACATCTCCCAGTATGAACACAATTCTTTAAATTCGGTTGTAAGATTTTTGACATAAAACTTTCCAAGAAGATAACAGGGAAGAATGTTCTACAATTTCAAATCAAATCTTATAGGTTTCTAGGCCATGGATGGATGCACTTTTCCTGTGTGTGCCTTTTTTATAACATAGACAGTAAAAGATGGAGGAAGCTCAGGGTGTGCATTCATAGATGATTCTCACTAATTTAAAATTGTTGCTGCGTTTTCCCAATATGATTTGACTGATATTTATTCCAACTGTGAGAGAATGAGAGGCACATTTATTTCCCATTTTATTCCCTACAAGGCATTCATTTATAAATCAGATACCCTATGTGAGATTTTGGAGACTCCAGGAAATAACAGAGAAGAGAGAGAAAGAAAAATCCAAATCATTATAAAAGTAATGCAATTTCAAAGACAGAAACATCCCAACAACTGAAGCAACCACACACACACACACACACACATACACACACACACACACACACATTCAGATTCACCCATGATTAAATATATATCCCATTTTAAAACTGGGAAATGAACAAAAGACACAAATCCAAAAAAATCTTAATTGAGAAAAGAATACTTAAAAAATTAGAAGATAAATTTAGAAGTGATTTAAATTCTTACATGAATAAAACATCTGTCTAAATATTAGGCTCCTACATTCATGTAGCACACATATATAAATAATTAAATATTTTCTGTGATATTTAAATCAATACATAAAACAACAACCTTCCATCTAACAAACTGCAGTAGTATTAGTCTCGGTTAGACTAGGCAGCAAGTCATCCTTTTGTTGCTGAGATGGTAATAATCTATAGCCACAAAGATATTTTATCAATCACATCCAGAAATTATAACACAGTAAAGTGTGTTGTTCTATTTTTATATTGTTGATAACTCAATCTTAGCATGTGTGAGTCCTACAGCATCATATAACGGATTATGCTATGTTGATTGATAGTTGGAATCTGAATAGAAGATTGTTTGGAAGTAGCCATATAAAGAAAAATAAGGCCTCATTTACAGATGGGTACGTAGTAAGAATACTTGAGACTAAATCCTTGGTACTTTCTACTGGACATGCAAGCATTGAAACTAAGCATGGGAAAGTTGTTCCCCCACCCAACACTAATGGATTTTCACCTAGTCTATGCTCTGTTTCAGTTCTGTTATTATCTCAGTTCTGTCACTGAATGTATACAAAATGGTGAGATTGCATCTTTTGCAAAATGAACTGTATGCATTTTGGTAGATAACCATAATTTGCAACAAATATGAGGTAGCAAGTGGTGCCCATGGATTCAGGATTATTTCAAGTTAAGACAACTTTCTTTTTTTGCTCAAAAAGTTTTATATTATACATTTTCAAGCTTTAAGAAATGTGTGTGTGTGTGTGTGTGTGTGTGTGTGTGTGTGTGTGTGTGTGTGTGTGCTTCAAAATATGCGGTTATCTGAAGAGACCAGAAGAGGGCATTAAATCCCCTGTAGCTAGACTTACAGGTTTCATAAGCAAGTTGATGTGGATACTGGAACCCAACCCAGGTCTTCTGAAAGAGTTGAAAACACTATAACTAATGAGATATCTTTACAAACTTCTATCTTATAGGTTTCAATGGCAAAAGTTAAAGATATTGCTAATGCATCAGTTGCATTAAAGTTGCTTAAATTTGTGATTGGAAGATGAAATAAGATATAAACTTTATACACACCAAAATGATTTTATCATTATCAAATATCTCTTTAACTTCAACAGTATTTTATTTGACTAAGTGTTTAGAAGATAAACATAGTTTTTGTTTCTTGCCCAGTTGTGGTTTACTCTGAGAGTGGACTTCTTTGAAGGGGATTGGGAGCTACACTTATTTATTTGTATAAGGTTAAGAATTAGATGTATTAATTAATTATGCTGATCTAGCAAAGTGGATACATTTACAACAACTTACCTCTGGAGTCTATGGCTCAGGGAACATAGCAGAATAGGGGAGGGAAAGGCTTAGGAGAGAGAATACCAAAAGTCTGCTAGAAACTTGTTTCTCCTAGAAAGGGCTAAGTAAACAAGAGTGAATGGCTGTATCAGTAACCATGTTGCTGTGGAAAGGGAAGAATTTCCAGGGGTAACACTCCTAGACAAAGCTGCAGGCAACTAATGACTGCCTGTCAGGAAAGAAAGGATTGGGCTCTTCCCAGGATGAGGCTCTTTATTGATTAAGATATACAAAGTGGTCAGCTCTGAAATCATATACCCAGAAACAACAAGAATGGACACAAAAGTTTGTGGTTAGATATTTGTGCATATATTATAAATTCTGCATGTGAGTGTATGTGTGTGTGAGTGTGTGTGTATGTGTGTACGTGTGTGCGTCTGTATGTGTATGCAGATATTTGTAAAATATGTCATGAATGAAGATATGAATACAGGGAGAAGAGGTTATCAATTTAAGAGTCAGGGAACATAGGAGGCATTTGAGAGAAGGTACCTAGAACAAATGGGAAGAAAGAGAGTAAAGGGATTCTAGCTTAATTATAATGTATTAAAAATACCTCTAATGGTGAAAATTAAATGCTAAATATGATTTTGACAGGAGGTTTTTTTTTTTTTTTTTTTTTTTTTGTCTTTTTTTTTTTTTTTTTTTTTTTTTTTTTTAAACTGATAAAGTCACATTCCCTTTACTCTTTTTGGTAATCAATAACGAACAATCTTGCAATCAGTGAACTTAATTACTGTAACCTGACTCTATCCCAGCACAAAGAGTACTTAATGGCATGTTTGTCAATAAAAAGCACAAAGAATATCTAAGTGCAGAAACTATGCGTGTGCGCGCACACACACACACACAAATCTCAATTATAAAAAAATTACTCAAGCAATCAAGACTTCAAGAGCTGTTGTAAATTCCTCTGTTAGCTTTGTTTTGATGAGTTATTTACTGTTTTGTCAAGTGATTTTTTTAAAATTTTTTCTACAATTTTAAGAATCATAAAATTTACTAAACTATTAATGTAAAATACAGATACAACATAAATATAATGCACTCATATTAAACTATGGAAAAATTATGTATAAAAGAATCTCCATTTGGGTACACTAGGGTTTTGCAGAAATGGCTCAGATGATAAAGTTCTATTATGCAATTCTGAGCACCAGAGTTCCATGCCCAAGCATCTACAAGAGAAGCCAGAACTGATGATAAAATTCATATACTACATATGGTTAAAGAAAGGGAAAAGATATGTGCAAGTTTTGGGAAAACCTATGAGATCAACACTACCACTTATGAAATCAGAGGAAAAAAATGTGCTGGTTCTGAAATGATGATGATTTTTCAAATAGACAAAGATAATAGGACACTATAAAAAAAAGCTCTCAGTGCATGGAGAGAAACATGATAGATACTATTATGTCATTGCAATATATATCAATGAGGTGCAACTTCAAAGAGAAAAGTGATAATGGGGCTCATCATTGTTTTTGGTTGGTTGTTCCATTTTAATCCAGAGAAGAGCTTTGAAGTCTTTTTCAACCGGGCTTATAGTCTGGGTGCTGTGTGAGTTGTTTTTCTCATTACTATGACCAAATACCAAACACAAAACAAATGAAGAATGTATGGATCTCCGGTGCTCTGGGCAGACTGACACAGAAGGACTGCTGCACCCTTTCCACATGGCTCCAGGTGGGTGTCTGGCTGTGTGAAGCCACTAAACCCCAGCTCGGCGGGTGGTGGAAAAGGGGCAGTCCTAGTTACCAGGTTTTCAGTCTTGGGCATTTCATGCTGGACAACTCAGAAGAGCTGAGAATAGAATGAGGGCCACAGGGGCAGCTCGGTCAACTTCACGGCTGAAGGGAGGAGAGGGCAGGGGAAGAGGGGCACTGGGTGGTTTCCACAGGTGAGAGTCTTTGGTCCAGTCCATGGCTGAAGCGCAGGAAGGCCTACCTGTGGGTGGTTAGACACTGGCAAAACATCAGAGCCATAATTATTTGGAAAGCCTATCCCATCGTTCATGCACTGCAAGCCTTAATGAACAGAGAAAGTCTATGGTTTTAGAGCTTTATTGTAGAAAGCAGGGGGAAAGAGAGAAGGTAGGAAGGGAGAGGCCAGCCATGGAGAGAGGGGGGAAGGGAGAGAAAGAAGGAGAGCTAGAGATGAGAGTAAGAAAGGTGAAAGCTTAAAGAGAGCAAGGAGGGGCCAAGCAGTCCCTTTTGTAGTAGGCTGGGCTATCAGGTAATTGTGGGGAGGAGCACACCTGGCTATAGTCAGGTAACTGGTGGAGGCTAGCCAGAATGCCAGAAGATTGGGACATTGTCTGTGTGACTGATAGTCACAGAATTATGGAATTGGGGGCTCTGTGGTGTCAGGCACCTGATTCGGGGAATGTGGCTTGCTTTTTTGGCCCTTGTAGAGTTTTCTACTGGGTTGCCCGAGCAAGCTTCAATCAACCAAAATAGGCTACCTATCACGGCCCCACAACAGTCCATCACACCCAGGAAGACAGAATGGCCAGGGTGTCTCAGTTGTGGCTACATTTATATGAAGCTGTTTCTTTCCTGTCAACCAACAAGCACCAAAGAGTGAGTAGGACCAGGGTCAAGCTGTACAGAACATAAGGCCAGCCTGCAGAGATCTACTCCCTCTGGGTAAGCCCCCTCATAAGCAGCCAACAACCGTCCAAAACAGAGACACATTTCTATTTGTTTACATTTCAAATGTTACCCCGTTTCCTGGTTTCCCTTCTGCAACCCCCTATCCAATCCCATTTATCCTGCTTCTGTGAGGGTGCTCCCCCAACCACCTACCCACTCACTCCCATCTCACCACCCCTAGCATTCCTCTACACTGGGGCATCAAGCCTTCACAGGACCAAGAGCCTCCCCTCCCATTGATGCCAGATAAGGCCCCTTCAGCTCCTTCAGTCCTTCCCCTAACTCCTCCATGGGAGACATAAACTACTAATATTACTTAGAATATTTATTTAGCCAAGTTTCAAGTAGGGTATAGCCTAAGCTTTACATCTCTCTCTGTCTGTATCTCTCCCTCCCCCCCCTCTCTCTCTCTCTCTCTGTGTGTGTGTGTGTGTGTGTGTGTGTGTGTGTGTATGCAGTTGAGGGTGTATTATTGTAATTGTTATTGTCATTGTTATTGTTATTGTAGTGTGTGGTACAAGTATTAGTATGGATGTGCACATCTGCATATACTAGTACACAAGATCTATGTGCCTTTGGAAACCACAGTGGATTCCAGGTATCTGTCCTTAACAACTTTCTATCAGTCTGTTTCTTTGTTTGTTTGCTTTATTTTAAGACAAAGCTTCTATGGGACTAAACACCCATCAGTTTAACCAGTTGGCTAGTCTATGAGCTCCAGGAATTCAGCAGCTACTGCTTCCTCAGCACAAGTGGTAGAAGCATGAACCACCATTGTTATGGTCTGTTCTGGAGACCTAAACTTGAATTCTCATGCTTGCATGGCAAGCATTTTACTGACTTTGATTTGTTCTTAAAGAAGTCAACCTGAATATACTGAACAATACTAAAAATTTCAACTCTTACACACACTCCTTTAAAGCAGGGCCAAAATAAATTCATTATATGTTACTTATTCATTTATTTGTATCTTATTTACTTTAGGCATTATCTTATGTAGCCCTGAATGGTCTTGAAATTATTATATGACTAAGGATAATCTTGAATTCCTGTTCCTCCCATCATTCCCTCTGAAATGCTAAGGTTACAATTCTCCATTGCCCTCTACACAGCTGAGATTATATATATATATATATATATATATATATATATATATATATATATATATATTCTTTATATGGATATAACTAATAAATAATGACTACCCCACACTACATGTTTTCCATGATTATATCCTAAAGGATATTTGAATTACCTGTTGCCTCACATTGATTGGAATGCCCACTGACTTCTCTACAAGAAAGTAACTTTGTCAGAGGCAAAGATGGGTGACTATGGGTTTTATGAAAATTTAACAGCATGTTGTGAATGGATTTTAAGAATAAATTAAAAATTCATGCATACTATCTCCTCCCTAATCACAGAGAGGATGAGGGAATATTACATTCCAGTCTGATATATCTCCTATTTAGGAAAAGAAAACAATACTTTCTGGCATTCATTAAAGCAGAATTTTAAGTAAAAAAGTACAATGTACTCATGGTATGATGATATTAAAAAAAGAGATGGTATAATTATGATCATGGATTATAAGGATGGATCCAGGATAATCACATATTTCTTATGAAGAGAGACTGTATTATTAACCAAGTTTAAATTTTAGGAAATGGAACAAAAAGACAGAAGCCTCTAGAGAGAATCTACCCACAGACATACCAATTTCAGAGGTTTTCCACACAGAGTATTGCTTTTAAGAGAGCTACAGGTCTGGTGAGAGGGTTTCATCAGTCTGAGTAGGCAGGTGATAGCTTTCACCAATGCTACCCAACTACTTAAGGAAGCACAGCATAGAACAAGCCTCAATTTGATAAGAGTTAGACATGACAAAATGAAACCCCCAGTTTGAGACCCCTAATACTGTGCAAATCCCAACAGAGCCAGTTTATAAGCATGCTCATCAATGGAGCTTCCAGAATATTGCAGGTATGGAGAATTATGTAGAACCAATCTATCACCTGTGTGATATAAATATGCCACAAGAATACAGCATCTGTGGACAACTACACCACCATGGTCATGTATGCACTTAGTGGTAGACAGCTTATGGAAGTGTACTTCTTGAACCTATCCTATTGCTATTCTGGTCACTAGGCTGTAGGCTCAGAGTATGAGAAGATATGATGGCATTTTGGCATAAAAGTCAGGGACAGATATGTAAGTATAGGAAAATCCCAGTATATGGCCATATAGTTATGTCTATGTAAAGATTTCAGGACTTGCATAGCAGTCCACATAAGAGGTCTGTTGAAATGGGGGACCCTGTATAGACATTCTCCTTGTTCATCTCTACTAAAAGCACCGAAATCTACATTTGGTAGGATTATCTGGGGGTAATACTCTAGAACTAATAAAGTTACAATATACCAATAGTGACATCTGTCAAACATGGATTTGAGCATCCTGTGGTGCTGAAATAATGCAAGTCTTTCCAAATGCAGACAACAAAAAGTTTGTTTAAAACTCCAAAAAGATTCCATGGATGCAGCTTTCCTGTTTTATCTAGATACCGTCCTACAGTAGACTTCTGTTCATTTGGTTTTCACAATTTTTCCATCCCTCTTCTGAGATTTCCCTGAGCCTTACAGTTGCTTTGTAAATGTATCAGTTGGGACTAGGCACTGCCCCCAGTCACTTGTTCTCCAAATTTGACCAGTAGTGGCTGTCTGGCATGGTTTGTGTCTCCTGCTGAATGAAATTTCTTTGATGAAAGGTGAAAAACATCCTAACAATATCAACGCAAAGAAGACCTGCACAATGGTAATCAGGTGACATCTCATGGGAAGAAATCTCACAAGGCAACACCCCTAAATGAAGAGCTACATGCATTTAATGACTTATAAGAAAAAGAGAATCAGTTCTCTTCAGGGACAAGCCTCTGATCCAAGTGGGTAGTCCTAAACCCATCTATATGTTAGCAAAACTAAATGGAATCAGGAAGTTATTAGATATTTTTTTTACAAATTTGTCTTTCTCTCCCCTGTTCCCTGTGTGTGTGTGTGTGTGTGTGTGTGTGTGTGTGTGTGTGTGTGTGTGTGTGTATGTGTCTGTGTGTTTTTGTGTCTGTGTGTGTCTCTGTGTGTGAGAGAGAGAGAGACAGAGAGAGAGAGCCTAGGGGTGAAGATAGTAGTTATGGAAGAAGAGGTCATAGGAAGATGGTTATAAGTCAAACAAGCCCATCCACAGTTATATGATAAAGAGTAAGATAGATACCAAATACTTGAATCCAGACAGCACAATCCAAGCTCACAAATATCAAAAACTTCCATGGTATATTCACCTAATCCCCAAAATAAGGTGTCAGAAACTAGCCAGATGGTCATCAATACAAGAGAGTACTCAAGTATTAAATTGGAAACAGTAATTTCAAAGAAACTTGATGAGGAAAAAAAATTGATGAAAAACAGAAGAATGAATTCAATTATTTGAAAGAGAAATTTAAGGAATTCAAAAGGCCTCCAAGTCCTTGAAGTGAGAAAAACACAGATATCAATAGTGTAACAGTGGATATTGATAGCTGCATCAGCCCAACAGGGAAAAGAATCTTCAGCCTAAAACAGGTGGAGAATGCATAATTAGAGAACAAAAGGAGGATTTAACAGGAGTGGAGCAAAGCTTTGGAGAACACCCTCCCATTGTCAACAAAGCAAGAATCCTGCTTACTGGGGCTCAAGTGTGACTGTCTCATGGCATGCAACTACTGTCCCTTCAAGGCAGCCTTTTATAATTCAAATATACTTTAAACCTCATGCTGATCACAAATCAACCATGTATAATATACATCAACCTCAGGCAGTGCACACATGCGCATGCACGCACGCACACACACACACACACACACACACACACACACACACACACACAGGCACACACACAGCACAAACACACAAACACAGACACAAACAAAATCAATAGAGCAAGTGCTCTCATAACTGGACTGAAATGCCTTAATCACAAAATGAGAGTGGAAGAGTGAAAGCATTAGCAATTAGAACAGCACTAGATACCAAGTCAGAAATGTCTGAAGTTAGAGGCTGATGAGTTGGTACAGTGGTTAAGTGTGTTGGTTGTTCTTCCAAAGGACATGAACTAATTTATGAGGACCTACTTCCTGCAGCTCACAACTATCTGTAACTCCAGTTTCAGGGATCTGATGTCCTCTTCTGGTTCCCATGGGTACCTGCACATACACACAAGCAGATACACTGCACATATAATTCTTTTAGTAGTCTGTAGTTCAGTCTTTCTAGATAATTAGCTTGAATAGTAATAAGTTAAATTCTCAAGTTTGATCCTAATGCCTGAATGGATGCCAACTCCAACAGATCCAATTTTGTGTGCCTTGTAAGAAGCTCAATTCTCTAAGTATTCACACAGAAGGAGACTCAAAGATTGGATAAGATACTTTATGACAATCCTACCCAAAACAAAGCAGCAACAGCTTTGTATGTACTTCATGTTGACACACCAAAACATACAACACATACTTAGAAAACCTACAGTGAGAGCCAGGACAGAATTAATACAAATAGTGGCAGACTAACATCTTCCTTTTATCAGTGGATGGATCATTCAATCAGACTTTCAAAAGATACAAAATTAATTGCACGCTGAAACTGTGAAATTATCACCATAATAATCTACACAAAGATCATCTATGGAGTCTTTTTGGGATGATGCAATAAACTACAAAGCAAGACTCAATAGATTCTTGTAAAACTGAATTTATGATAATTATATTTTCTAGGATCCTACAGTAAGACTAAGAATCATAAGCAAGTAATATTTAGGTTCTATTTAATTATATTAAAATAAATATTACCTTACAGTAATTAATGTATATATCAAAAAACTCAAAAGATCTCAGATAAACAATTTATGCCACATCTCAGAGGACCAAGAGAAAAAAAAGAAGAAACAAATGACTAGAAGAAGAATATCACAGATAATAATGGAAGAGACATGAAGAAAGTCATTTAAATTATTAATAATTTGGAGAATTGATTCTTCTAGAAGGTAAAATAAAAAAACAAAACCTCAAATCCTTAAGTTGACTAAGAAAAGGGGGAAAAAGCTGAAATGATCTGAGACCAAAATAAAGAAGACATTAAAGAGATATCCCAGAAAAACAGAGGTTATCAGGGGTTATGCAACACATTGGTACGCAAACAAATTTAATAAACCAGAAAACATGGACCATTTCCCAGAAAAATTTATTCACTAATATTGAAGCATGAAAAAATATACAATTTTAACAGGCCAATAACACATAACGAAATTGAATCAGTAATCAAATGTTACTGAGCAGATAGATAGATAGATAGATAGATAGATAGATAGATAGATAGATAGATAGATAGATAGATGTATGTATGTATGTATGTATGTATGTATGTATGTATGTATGTATGTATGTCTTCTGTCTAGGTTCAGAATAGAAGGATTCACTGTTGATTTCCAGCAATCATTGAAAGAACTATCACAACTGTTTCTTAAATATAAAAAAGAAGAGGAAGGGTATGTTGGTCTCAGTATACAAAGCTGACCTTACTTTGATACACATTCCAGATAATAATAACAAGATAAAAATGTCCATGATTAATATCAATATCCATGTCCTCAACATAGTGTAAATGATCCAACTTTATACCCATAAAAAGATCATTCACCACAACCAAGTGGTATACATGATGGTTTCAAATGGATAATATCCTTCATCATGCAAAAAGATCAAAGGAAAATATCACATGATTAAAATATACACAGAAAAAGCATCTGGTAAAACTCAAGAAACAGTAAAAATACGGAAGAAATTAGATTTAAAGTAATACAACCCAGTCATAACTTTGTGTGTAGAGGCACACAACAAGGTCAGACTCCCTTTTTGTGACTCACCAAACTTGAGATAGGCTTCCTCACTGAACCGGAAGCTTGCCTCTTTTACTTTTCTAGTTGGCTAGCAAGTTCTGTGCATCCACATTGTTATGGCTACAGACAGAAGAATCCATGCATGGCTTTTCATGAATGCTGGAGATGTGAATCGTCACAAGAGTAGAGTAAGCACTATTATACACTAAATCTTCTGCCCAGCCCTAATAAAGTTCATTTACATATAATAAATGAGAACACAGCAAGCGTTGTACCAAGCGGGGAAGAAGTGAAAGCATTCTCTTTAACACTAGAGGAAAAAAAGTTGCTCTGTAATTCAGAATTGTGCTGAAACTTATAAACAGTATAGTCAGATAATACAGTGAAAGAATAAGAATCCAAACTGAAGGAAGTCTAATCACCAATGTTGAAAAATGTCATGATCATATATATATATATATATATATATATATATATATATATATCAAAAAATATGATTCAAATGAGGGTTAGAGATATGGCTTACTGGATAAAGTCATGTGGTACTCTTGCAGAAGTTGCAAGTTCAGTTCCCAGCACCCATGTAAGGCAATTCATATATACTTGTATTCTTAAATACATATATATGTAGACATACACACATAAATAAAACTAAAATAAATCTTTTTAAAGGTAAAATTTAAAAGTCATAAATATGTCATCAAACATGTACCAGATGTATTAAAGAAATTCAGCCCAATTTCAAGACCCTATGAAGCTGACTGCACTGGTATATATCAACAGTAAATAAATCAGAAAGTTGAAAGTAACTTTTGCTGTCCAATTTAATCTATGATTTAGTGTAATTGCTATCTAAACACTGAAGAAATTTTTTCAAAGAAGTAGAAGTAAACAATTCAAAAATTTGTGTGCAAAAAAGCTGAGCAGCAAATGTCATCTTGTCTTCTTGAGCAAAGTATGAAGCAAGTAACACTGTGATATCTGTTACCAAAATATACAGTAGATTGTAGTGATCAGAATACCATAACCCTGGAATAAACAAGGACATCAACAGAACAGAGAACCACAGCTAACTCATTAACAATGGTGTTAAAAAGGCATTGCAGAGAAAGGAAAGTCATCTCAATAAATGTTGCTGAGAAACTAGATCAACTTGGGCAAAAGATGTACATTAGGTCACTACTTTTCACACGTTCCAGCAATGAACTCAATGTGGAGAATATTTAAACATAATACCTGAATCTATGAAACTACCAGAGGAAATGCCTTAGTCATCAGAGGCAAGGGAGATGGTGTTTCACAAGAAGCAACAGATGATGAGACAGACAGGCTCATACTAAGCTCTCAGGTTAGACAAAGAAAGCAATGGGACAGAGGCAGTGCTAGAAGAGAACATAAAATCTGCTTGACAAGTGACTAATGTGCAGAACATAGAAGGAACTCCACTAACAACTTCTATAGTGAAAACACAAAAGCTATGCAAATGAAACATGGTATCAAATCTTAGAAGACATACAAATAGCCTACAAGCTTATGAAAGAAGTGCTCAATATCACTGGTCATCAGGGAATCAAATGTAAAACCCACAGTAAAGTGTCAGCTAGGTCTAGGAGCATGGCTGGAATCTCCAGGCCAAAAGTCAACAGCACCATTTTGCACTTTGCCAAGGATGAAAGTTCCAACATGAAAACCTAGAAGCAAACATATGAGTCAAAAAACTTTTTTGGAATAGTAACGAGAAAGTTAAGAGTGAATTAGCCAAAAAGGTGAAAAACATGTGTAGCTAAAGGTATAAAAGTATTGAGAAAATAGAACATTTATACTCAGGAAAACAGGAGCTGCTCTCAAGTGAATGAACGAAGGTCCTTAGAGATGGCAGGAATTAGATATCCAAACATTTCTACTGTAAAATACTTTTAATATACCAAATTGTCATATTTTCATTTCATCTGAATTTCTTAGTTACCTAACAAGAAGTCTGATACGGATGGAGTGCTGAGCATGATGGTAGACACATGTAATCCTAGCACTGAAGAGGTTAAGACACTGGGATCACTGAGCATTATAAGCCAGCCTTGGTTATTTATAATTGGAGACCCAGCCTTCACCAAAAAAGTAAAATCCCACCTGAAAAATAAACTAAAGTGAACTAAAAGGAAATAAAAGAAAGGAAAATGAGTATGTTGAAATTTTAATAAAAATTGTAAAGTGAAATATTTGCCTATAAGCTAGGAATATGACAAGTTGTTACTGAGGACAAAGACAGACAGACATGGCTCAATTTCTAATACTTTAGTTTGACAAGTTTCAGTAGTGAAAAGAACTGAGTTGAAACTTCTATTTTTATTTATTTACTTAAAATCTTTGCCATTGCATGAACCTTATTCTTGGAAGGACTTATATCAAGCAAGGAAGGATTTGGTATGAGATGAAGGTCTTTAATAAAATTATAAACATGTGTCTTTACAATATCCAATAAAAATGATGTTACAAAGGCATTATTACTCTAACAGAGTTATGAGTAAGCAGTACATCAAGAATGGTCAAATAGTTTCTTGCTATCTTGATTTTTCAGGAGTAGACTGTGATACTTATCTTCAAAATTGCCTTTTGTCTAGGATGCTACATTTCCCCTGAGCATGTAGAAACATTACTCTTTGGGAGCAGATGGCACATGTGTTAAATTCATAGCTAGTCTTTCAAATTTTCAATTATATGCAACTGTCACCTAATATTTATAGCTTTCTCTTAGTATTCAGCTTTGTTGTGATTTCTGAAACAGTACTTCGATATTTAAGATAATAATTTTTCTAGTAGAGCCTCACTTATGGCTACACACCTCAACTGAACAATGAATAAGAATAGTTTGTTTTCAAATAGGAGTAAAGTAATTTCATATAATATTTGTTTATAACAAATATTCTAAAAATTCCTAATGGAAAATAAAACCAGGAAATAGTAAAGTAGTCATGATGAGGAAATAAAAATATATCTCATTTTAATACCTTAATCATGATAGAAGTTAAAACAATATCAAATTATTTATTTACTAAGGATAAAATTTTATTTTCAGTTTTTGCTCATTTAAGTAAGTTTTTTAAAAAAGTTTCTCTTATGACAAAATAGCAATGTTTTTAAGAACAAAAATAAGATATATGCTTTCTAAAATGAGTTTGAGAAAAAATTCTCAGGTACTATGCAAAATTATACAGCAAGGGAAAGAAAAAGAGATCAATTAAGCCAGAAAGCATGTGCTTTTATTATAAAACATAAGAAAATCTCAAATATAAATGATTAAGTTCAAATGATTAGGAAAAAATACAAGTTCATCATAACAACTCTATTTACTTTAAAGAGATAGTCACTCAAGTTGGGTAGGTCAAAGCCCCTTTAAAAGATATTTTAAAGATTAAAAAAGAAGAGACTTCTACTAATACTAGATATTTGAGTTAGTTTACTATGTATCTGTTTTGCATTTTCCAGTTCTGGGATTACAGAAATAACCCCAATTAATAAGTCTACCTTCTTTGCCAGTACACAACAATTTTTGTTTATCTTTCTTTTTTGTTTTTTTTTTTTTTAGATTTTTTTTAATTTTCCAATTTTTTAATTAGCTATGTACTTCATTTACATTTCTTTTTTATGTTTTTTATTAGATATTTTCTTTATTTACATTTCAAATGCTATCCCGAAAGTTCCCTATACCCTCCCCCCACCCCTGCTCCCCTACCCACCCACTCCCACTTCTTGGCCCTGGCATTCCTCTGTGCTGCATCATATAAAGTTTGCAAGACCAAGAGCCCTCTCTTCCCAATGATGGCTGATTAGGCCATCTTCTGCTACATATACAGCTAGAGACACGAGCTCAGGGGGTACTGGTTAGTTCATACTATTGTTCCACCTACTGGTTTGCAGCCCCTGTAATGTTAACAAGATCTGTAGTTCATATGAATGTAAGTTTGTAAAGAAAATTGTAGATACTTAGTTATAAAATATGAACTTGTGCCTTGTTTATGATCTTATTAATTTGAGAGTTTTATTATTTAGTAGAGGTTACATCTTCCTGTGGTGGTTGGAATATGCTTGGCCCAGAGAGTGTCATTGTTAGGAAGTATGGCCTTGTTGGTGTAGGTGTATTCTTGTTGTAGGGAGTGTATCACTGTGGGGGTGGGCTTTGAGACCCTCCTCCTTCTTGTCTGGCAACAGTTTGCTCCTGGCTTTTTCTGGACAAGATGTAGAATTCTCAGCTCCTATTATGCATGTATATATTATATATATTTTAAAGTATGTTTGGAACTTTTGAAAGGAAAATAACAAAATTAATATAAAATTATGTAGAACTTTGGTAACAATAATTTTTAATACAAGGTATATTTATTTCTACTTTGTAATGCTTAGAAGGGGTACATTTATGTTCTTATGGGGTTTTCTTTGTTATTTTTATTGATGCTGGTAGGATGTTGATGACTGTGTGTACAGATGCTCACAGATCCCCATAAGGGTACATTAGAGACTGTAGTGCTGGAATTATAGGAAAGTGTGAACCAGCAATGATGTAGGTGCTGGGAACCATGCTCTAATCCTGTAGAAGATCATCAAGCACTAATAATAACTGACCTGTCTCTCAAATCCTCATGTGAATATTTGCAATGTTATAATTTAGGGATCGTAAGGTAACAATGCACAAACATAGATGCAATCACAATTTGAAAAGAAAGAGCAAATACAATCCTCAGTTATGATAGATCAATAGACAATGTGCAATCAGAAATTATGCAGTTTAAGTAGTTGGAAGGGTAATTAATTACAAATTGTGACTCTGAAATAATTCATTCTAGGCTAAAATTCAAGGATACTATAATTTGCTTTGCTTTAGTAAACAAAGACAGATTTCATTTCTTGTACTTAAAGTCAATTATGCAATAATGTTGCAAATTAACCGAAACTATTTTGAAAGACCTATATATCAGCAGTGACAAACCAAGTGACAGTTCTCTTTGTAAATATAGTGCCAAATATAAAACCAAACACCAAATGAAATTTATTTGAAAACTGTTATTGATAAGACACATATACACCAGAACTTATGGGTTGAAGATAAAACCAAACCATAAGAGAAACAATGTTAGCGTATTATATGCTTTTATTATACAATAAAAGAGGAAAATTTTCAAATTGTACATTGTATGTACAATGTGACTAACATTGTATGTATAATGTAACTAACTTCAGAAAATATGCTCTAGTAAATAATGCAGGTTCAGAAAATGTAAAGGTATAATGTGTTATCCCATTGCAATTATTCAGAAATCATAGCCAGTAAATGCATCTTTGTGACAGTTTTAAAACAGGGATAAGTATTAATTGTGGAAGGCAAAATAAAGAAATAAGGATTTGTTGTTGTTCTTGTTCTTTTTGTTTTGTGTGTGTATGTCTGTATGTCTGTGTGTGTTTGTGTGCATGCACAAGATACATATTAGACATCAGTATTTAAGGAGAATGTGAGATCATAGAAACGATTATGTGTGGAGAAATTTTAATCTAGCAACATGGCTACTCTGGCATAGGATCAAAACCAAAGTCCTTCTAGGCCTTTGTGATCCAGCTGGAATTATACACCTTTAGTTCCTCTGGCTGGAATACAGACACGGTCTTAGTACATACTTCTGGTACAAACAATGTAGGTAAAGTTAGTTTGCAAAAGGATGCAGCCATGTTTGAAGTGACATCTAAATTAGAGGCAGACAAAGTGATGAATTAGAAAAAGATTTGACAGAATGAGTAAGAGATTTTATATGCCCAACTCTCATTAGGATAGCAAAGGTGAGCAATGATTTAAGAGAGCAGTGCAGAAAGAGGGAGAGAGGGAAGAGAGAGAGAGAGAGAGAGAGAGAGAGAGAGAGAGAGAGAGAGAGAGAGAGAGAGAACAGTTTTATGAGGACAGATTTGCAAAAACAGTTAGCAGAAGGTGAGGACAGAATAAGCCAAAGAATGAAAAAGGGGCAAGAATATTAGAACAGATTGCATGATTTAGTTTGAGTCCAAAAAGAGCCAGTCAGTCACAAGCTGAGAGAAGGCAGCTTGAATCAGTCATCCAGGAGAAGAGTTTAGACCAAAATAGCTGAGTTGAACCAGCTAGCCAGAGTTTAGAAAGAGTTATAAAGGGTGATTTTATTCATCACTAAGTTGATAAGATGACAATTACATCTATTGAATAAAAGCTACATTTACAAAGATGATTTATAAAACTGTGAAAAGAAAAAATGTCATATTTATTGTACTTTAAAAATTTTTTATGTCAGAAATAATCCTATCTCAAAAACTATAGGATAGAAAGGGTAGCAGAGGTAATATCAATATCAGTTTTTATATATAACTAAACAGAAATAATGTAAAATTTTGCAATTAGTATTTTATAATTAACTGTGTTAATAAAGCAAACAACGCTAACCATATTTAACTGCAGATATTAATAACAGCACCACTGTATCGATTCACTTCAGCCCCTTATGATATACTTTGAAATAGACACATGATTTCTGAAAGATTTAATAGTAAATTAATGTTGAAAGTTAAGAAACTTGATGCATCTGCTTTGTTGATGCATTTTTAAAACCATCTCTACAGATAGGACAAAGCTATGCAAACCTTTATCATTTGTTTCTTATAAAATCCTCATGAAATGAAGGAAATCATTTTCTCAAAGTTGTAAAACACACACACACACAAAAAACCCAACAAACCCCTTTAAGCTAAAGTCAGTGGCTATTGCTGTATATAATAAGAAATATGGAGAACTCCTGCACTACTGCTCAAGAAGACACAAATCTCTAAGAGCACAAATCTTTAAGAGGAAAAATTATCACACAATTTAAAGAAATGTAAGGAATGGACATAGCTGGGAAACCATTCTTGGTTTGTGTCTCTATCTTAAACTCCCAATGACAATCTACTGCCTAATTTTTATCTGCAAATTCAACCTTGATCTTTCCCATTCTTATAAAGTTCTACTCTCCATAGTGATCAACCTACAAGGATCCCCAGTTCTCTATATTACTCTTTTAGTTTCCTTTTCACTCTGTCTTGCTCAGCCACGGGGGCCTCTTTAAATCTCTAGCTGCATTTTTAGCAGATTTTGGAAACCATAATAGTTAGATATGCTGCATTATTTGAAGTATGAATTTGATATATTTCAGAAATTATGCGTGTTGTTAAAAACAAAACAAAGCAAAAGGCAAAAACCAGGCTTGTGAACGGGCCTGGATGTCCTCTACAACTTTTCAATGTTTCTGTGTCACCTTTTAGTCTGACCAACACTAAACTGTTGCGAGTTAGTATGGATTTAGTTCATATTTATTTTAAGATGATTAGTCACTCTGGGTGTTAGTTTTCTGAGTTTCCTTTCTCATTCAGTATAAGTATTTTGAGATGAACTAATGCTGTAGCATGTGGTTTTATACAGTACTTCCTATTCAAGCCTAGGGGCCATAGAGTGAGCATAGTATGAGTGTGTACAGTCACTTCTTATTTGTGTTTATTTGTATAGATAATAATTATTTGATAAAATACTTTTCTTTCCTATTTTAACTTCTCTTCAGTTGGTCTTCTGTGTGGATTTATGTTGACACTGAATTTATTGATTTACTTGTTTATAAAACATTCACATATTCATATGTTCATAGCATATTGGGCAGTAGGATTTTGCTATACATTAATGAAGGTAATGTTGACCCTTCAAATATCTTCTGTCTTTTGGATTTTCCTTTGATTATTCTTAGTCTTTTGTAGTTTGATATGAATTTCAGAATTTTAATATATTTCTATTTCTAAAAAGTCAGTGTGATGGGATTTCAGTTTTGATCTTACTGTATAGATCAAGCTGGGAGAGCTGACATCTTGAAGTCTTCTAGTCCAACCTCTACTCTATGCATTAACCTTGGCTGTATTTTACCTCTTTGATCATAAGCTTTAGATATTTTCATTAGATTTACTCTTGATTTTATCCTGGTTTCAGTGATATCATAAATGATAGTTTTAAATTTGTTTTAGTTAGTCTTAATACAAAAATATAATGTTTTATTATATAAAATTAGTATCCTGTAATCTTGTTAAGCTCATTTTAGAGGGTACTTTAATATATTTCCTTACATTCTCTAAATTTCCCACATTGCAATCAGCACATAAAAAGTAATTTCACACTTCTCATCTATTCATTCCGAAATCATTTTATCCCCCTTTCTTATCTTGTTCAAATAGCTAGACTATCTCTTTAAAGTGAATAGAGTCCTGAGGATGTGCATCTACTTCTGCTCCTGATCTTACATAGAATGCAACCATTTGTTCCCTCATGAATCCTCAAATATCATTTTTATTACAGAACTTACTGTCAGGCTGAAAAAGTTCCCTTCTATCCTAGTTCCATGACAGTATCTTTTAAATAATAAATATATGTTGGAGTTTGTCAACTGCTTAATCTACATATGCTGAGGTGATTAGATGCCGATTATATGATGAGTTCTATGCATTGAGTTGATGATGCTATCCCAACCACTTACTGCACAGATAATCCTCTCTTTTTGGGATTACATATTTTAGAGTACAGTTTATAAAAATTATACTGAAATTTTACATTAATATACATAGTGTATATTTGCCTCCATTTTCCTCTTGAATTTGTCCTCTCCAATATTTATTTTGTTTAGAATGTGTATTATTTCCTCCTATTTGGTAGAACTTAAACCAGTGATTCCACCTGTTCTTATGCTTTTCAGTGTGGAAAGAATTATAAATATGTAATTTCTGTGGTAGATAGAGGGACAATCAGGTTATAAGGAATTCTCAAGGACATTTTGTTAGTTCATGTCTTTTAAGTGAGTTATACATGACATCCAAATTAGTAAATTCACTGGAAAATAAGTTAATGACATTCTTGGGTGGTGAATAAGCTTAGTATCTGCAGTGTCACAGCTCTCAAGGCAGGTATAATCTATGGATGTTATTTTGTCAAAGATAGATCTGAGGGACATTTTTCAACTGCGTTGATTTCTCAGATCCAACTTCTGATTTGATTTCTCAATTCTGTTTATGTTTACGCTTTTATAAGATCCATTCCAGGTTTGTTGTTTAGTACAGGTTTTGCTTAATTTGAAGTTCTTTTTCAGCTTCTTAATGTCAAAGGTAAGCTACTGACTTGAGTGTTTTATAATAGATGCATCCTCTTTACAGTTTCCTTTGCAGGTGGGCTTTCATCATTCTGGAGTCTCCAGTCAAGTTCCTATTCCACAATTTTCTATATCATGCTTTTCGCTACCTTAAAGAATTCAATAGGACAATCATCTTAAGGGATAATCTACATATACAGCCACATATTATATCCCAATATGTGTGTATACATATATATCTGCATGTATATATATTATTGTAACATAACATATATAAACATTAGTATCCTATATATGCATAGATGCCTTACCATTTAAAATAAATAACATTATATATGATAATATAATATGCCATATACACATGTATGTGTATATGGATATGTAGCACATATAGGCATGTATACATACACACATGAATATTTGACATATAGTTAGGTGTATATATGCAATGTTTTGCATATATAATCTTAGGTACATATTCAATAATCATAGAACATATCCTAATGTAGGCTTAAATTGGTGAGTGATAGTAAAAAACATAACCAAAAAGAGACGATGTCTATAGGAAAAGACTTTGCAAGCAGAATAATGTGACAGAAATAGCTACTATCTGCTAAGGGCACTCACTATACACAGAGCTTGCATGATGTTTTGTGCCACCTGGTATCTTGGTATCACCCTGTGGAGCACAAAGAAAATCATTATTTTAGTAATAGGAGACTATTTTTAATAGATAAAGTTGGCATAGGCTACATAGTCTGCCCATGATTCTACAGCTAAATGTGGGAAGCCAATTGCTTCATCTCTGGTCCTTTAGATTTCAAAGAATTTCTACAGAAAGAAGAAAAATATGATTTTTCTTTTTAATTTCATCCTCTCCTTGTCACTCTATGGCATTTGCTCAAATTTGTTCAGTTTTCATTACCTGTGAGCCTCAAATTCAATTGGAAGAAATCTTTCATCACGACTTTAACCGTATCTTTCCCATATAATAGGAGAAAATTCTACCATCCGTGAAAATTGCTTCCTCCAATAGAGCATGTCCTCTGAGAAACTGTCTTCTTAGAGAGTGAGGGAAATTATGGAAGCGTCTGTGCGAGATACCACAATTTTTTTCCTGGAGGCTAGTTTCCCTCATGAGCTTCGTCCAGTGGGTTTGAAACTATTTATTGCTTTATGGCTCAGTACTTGCTTTCCATTGCAAAACATCTAACAGAACTGAATGCAAGAGTGTTTGTAGGTTTCTGCACCTTTCTATACTATATTAGGAAATGAGCAAAAGCAGAGACCTGAGCATCAAAATGCTAAAGGATAGTTAGGGCTTCTTATGGTTCACAAACTCGATTTTACAAATTCCACAGGAACCTGAGCTATCTTAACTACATAGTTATCTAACATCATACCTTATACAGTGTTCTATAAGCCCACAATTCCATTCTTGCATCAAGAAATCATTTTATTTTCATTTCTCTTTACAATATAAATAGCATTGTTTTAAATTAAAAAATATGCTGGTCTTACTATTGAGGCATATTAATTATTCACTCAAATTCTATCTTAAAATATTTTTCAACTTTTAATTATGCATATATGTGGGGATATTTTCATGAGTGCAGTGCTCATGAAGGCCAGAAGGGCAATAGATCCCCTAAGGCTAATGAAAAAGAGATTGGGAGTCACTCTATATGATTACTGGCAACTAAACCAAGGTCCTCCTCTCCATCAACAAGTGTTCTTAACTGTTAAGTAATCTCTCCAGGGCTTCAATTAAAATCTTGATGCCACTTTAAAAAGACTTGCACACACAGTATGGTTTTTGCTGTTGTTGTTCTTTCTTGTTTTGGTGGAGGGTATAAGGTGGGGAGTTCCAAAGCCTAAGGGTGGATGTGAGGGGACAGGGAGATGAGTCGGGATGAGGTGCATGAAGTGAAGCTCACAAAAAAATCAATAAAAAGCTAAAAAAAAATTAGAGTAATGAATAAACAAAAATACCTGCTCATGCAAATTGCCATTTTTGAAGTGAATCTGAGTCTACTTGTAGAAGCTTGATGATCCAGGCAGGATAGGTGCACACTAGGGCACTGAGACAGGAGTGGAGTGGGTGGGCAGGTAGGGGAGCTCCCCCATAGAGGCAGGGGGAGGGAGAGGGGGCTTGGGATTGTTTAGGGGAAACTAGGAAGGGGGATAACATTTAAAATGTAAATAAATAAAATAACCAATAAAAATAAAAAAAAGAAGTAGCTACCAATCTGTCTATAGTTAATACCTCTATCCTTAGATATATCTTCTAACTCAGGGCTCTTGGCTGGGTAGTGAGCCCTCTTTAACTGCACTGAGTCTTCTGGCTTCTGCTAAAATGAAGTCTGGGTATTACAAAAGTCCTCATTTGAGAGGGTCAATGGGAGACATCCTGCAGGAGGTGAAAGCACTGATGAATACCATTATGGAAGTGTAGGGATTGTTGTATGCACTGTGGAGGGAGGCTAGGGAGGTGTCTTATAAAATACAACCACTACCATCAGTTATCTAGACTGAGCTATCAAAAATGTTGAGGCTAAGAAGCCCTTTACTCCATGTATTATTTTAGAGTGTGTGGAAGGAAGGCTGACAACCTCCCTACACTCCTGAAAGAACATGTTTGTGGTCCTGGTTTTCTATACACTTACCTGAGCCTGCCCAGCTATGCCGAATGCTACTTTTATCTCTGGAATGTACAGTTAAAAGTGACATAGGAACAAAGAATTTAAAAGACTTTCAGCAACTGCCTAGTTCTGTCACTATTTTTCATCATAGCACTGTGTTGGTAAACTAGAGTGGGCATCATGTGAGCAACTAAAGCTGCATTCTCCACTTTAATCCTAAGTCGGTTAACACTACCAAACGACAACTGAAGCTCTCTGGTAAAAGCTACAGTTTTTTTCAGTACTAAGGAAAGAAAAATAATGTTTTCTAAACACTCTTCAAATTCCAGGATTCCAGAGATCATATAACAATTCTAATTTATTGGCAATTACTGCTGAATGCATCATTTATGATACTTACTTTGTTGAATGCTAATGCATGGGTGTTTACCTACAATAGATGACAAGCTGTCATCAAATTTAAAAAGAGTACCTCCCTAATAATGTATGATAAACTCACAAGATATTTTAATGTTGTTCTTCATCGCACCTTGGATACAAAAACAATGAGAAGCCCAATAAAGGAAAGTTGTGAAGAAAAAGATATTTTTCTTAGCTGGTTCAAAACACTTAAGAATGCCTTCAATTGGGAACTATAACTAATTGCTTCCTCTTCATACAGTAGAGACTCACTATTATATTTAAGTATTTTCATCATTGTGAATGTTCCATGTTCTCACCCTAAATTATTCACATAATGTTTTTCCTCCTCAAAACTACCATGGAGTTTGGAATGGATGCTGTTGAGAACTCAGGGCTTGTAATTAATCAACATGATTTTAACATTTTCTTCAATGAAATTTTAAAAACTGGATGTGAATCTAGTGCTGAAATAGGTTAGTAAACAATAAACAAAATAAGAAATTCATATTCATTAAGCCAAATAGAATAATTTGTAGAACAATTGGAATTAAAATTTGGTGTACTGTTTTTATGGATGTAATGGGAACATCATAAAGTACAACTGGACAAACATACAGAACGATTATAAAACAGAAAAATAAAGATAATATTAAAACTAAAAACTTTAGATTACATTAAAGATAAAAATGAGAATATTTATCGATGTATTTTAAATAAATTTTCCCTGTATATAACATTGTAAATTTAATGCATATTTAACTCATGAATAATTTACATAAGTGAAAGTTTTATCATATAGTAGACAGAATTTCAAATGTAGTAGTTCATTCTCCATTTTTCTAAAAATGCAAACTTTAATTAATACTATAAAAGGAGACTTATTATTGACATTGTACTTCTACAGTTCACAAACCTAAGTAATTTTAAATCCTCCCTTGCAGCTAGAAAACCATTTTTATACATTAGAAATAGTGTACATCACCAGGCAGTGGTGGCACACACCTTTAATCCCAGCACTTGGGAGGCAGAAGCAGGCAGATTTCTGAGTTTGAGGCCAATCTGTTATATGGAGTGAGTTCCTGGACAGCCAAGGCTACACAGAGAAACCCTGTCTCAACAAAACAAAACAAAATAATAAAATTAAATTAAATTAAATAATTAATTAAAAGAAAGAAAGAAAGAAAGAAAGAAAGAAAGAAAGAAAGAAAGAAAGAAAGAAAGGCAGATTTTTATTAGCTGTTAGGGGAAAGTGTGAGGGATACTGTATGAACCAAATCTTAATGCATATAGAATAATATTATTCATAAAGAAAATTACTTATTTACATATTCAGAGAAATTATCCAGGTTAGTACACAATGGAGAATACACAATGATTTATTTTTAGCATATATTTTCCTAGATTGTCTCTAGAGGATTTGAGAAATATCATGGTAGAATCAAATCTCACACCAGTGCTTGTTATAGTTTGTCATTTTATAATGCAATGCAGAGACTATATTAAGATATCTAAAATTTTCAAGTAAAAAAATGAATCTAAATTTATTGACTATTATCATGGAAAACTCACAGCAAAGTAAAAAGTTTAATAGAAAAGGAATTGCTGTCATATAAATCTTTGCATATATGGCTATACACATGTAGGTAGATATATAGCCCATACACATCACATAGCAGTCAAATATATGTATATTCATATACATAAAATGTTAAAATATGCATATATATATATATATATATATATATATATATACATACACACATACCTTCTTAAAATGCTAGTAACAAAACATCAGAACCATAATTATGTGGAAAAGGAGTTTGGAGAACTACAGGAAATATATGACAATGTAAAGTGACTTGAGATATTGATTTACATGGCAAAATAATGATTTCATGAATCTCATCATGAACCTACTAAATAAAAGTAACATAAATATTTATTTAACATTTTCTAAAGAGTACTTCCATATAAAACAAATTGGTAAAATAAATTTTATGATAATTTTTTTATTATTATTTTCTTTATTTACATTTCAAATGCTATCCCGAAAGTTCCTTATACCCCCCCACCCCGGCTCCCCTACCCACCCACTCCCACTACTTGGCCCAGGCCTTCCCTTGTGCTGGGTCATATAAAGTTTGCAAGACCAATGGGCCTCTTTTCCCAGTGATGGCCGATTAGGCCATCTTCTGCTACATATGCAACTAGAGACACAAGCTCAGGGGGTACTGGTTAGTTCATATTGTTGTTGCACCTACAGGGTTGCAGCCCCCTTCAGCTCCTTTCTCTAGCTCCTCCATTGGGGACCCTATGTTCCATCCAATAGCTGGCTGTGAGCATCCACCACTTCGGTGTTTGCCAGGCACTGGCATAGCCTCACAAGAGGCCACAGTATCAGGGTCCCTTCAGCAGAAACTTGCTGGCATGAGCATTAGTATCTAGGTTTGGTGGCTGATGATGGGATGGATTCCTGGATGGGGTAGTCTCTGGATAATCCATCCTTTCATCTTAGCTCTAAATTTTGTCTCTGTACCTATATCCTTTCATGAGTATTTTGTTCCTTATTCTAAGGAGGAATGAAGTATCCACACAATGGTTATCCTTCTTGGTTTTCTTCTGTTTTGCATAATGTATCTTGGGTATTCTAAGTTTCTGGGCTAATATCCGCTTATCAGTGAGTGCATATCTAGTGACTTCTTTTGTGATTGGGTTACCTCACTAAGGATGATACTCTCCAGATACATCCATTTGCCCAAGAATTTCATAAATTCATTGTTTTTAATAGCTGAGTAGTACTCCATTGTGTAAATGTACCACAGTTTCTGTATCCATTTCTCTATTGAGGGACATCTGGGTTCTTTCCAGCTTCTAGCTATTATAAATATACAATCAAAATGGTATTTATAATAATAAAACACAGATATTATTTTCTGAGAAAATATTTTCAGGTATTTATAAATGCTGAGAGATTAATGAAATTTTGTACAGTTTATGAGTCAGTAAAATTATGAACAAGCAATGAAAAGGAATACGTATAACAGTTATTAGAAAATACAGAACTCATACAAATAGAGGAAATTGTGTGTATCATTGATAATCATAGAGGTAAATGTAAAAAGAGCAGGAGATTCATTTACCTATAGCTAAAACAGATTACCTTCAAATAAAACATTTAAATGAGGAAATGAGATCAAATGTAACTAACTATACATTGTAAATATATTAAGATAGACACAAGTTCAAAGATTATCCCCACATGTTTTTATTCTAAATAACTAACAAAAGTAATTTTTATTTAAGTAAAGTAAAACAGTATTAATAATATTATACACTAACATTTTGCTTGTGTGGATGTCCAGTGTCACATAGGTTTCTTTCCATAAAATCAATGAAATGCAGCATTTCAATATTTTTACATTAGTTATTTTATACACTAAAAGTATACATAAACATCCTAGAAAATGGTACTACAGCTGCGTGGTGGTGGCACATGCCTTTAATACCAGCACTTGGGAGGCAGAGGCATGCAGATTTCTGAGTTCGAGTCCAACCTGGTCTACAGAGTGAGTTCCAGGACAGCCAGGGCTATGCAGAGAAACCCTGTCATGAAAAACAAAAGAAAAACAAAAATAAAACAAAAAATGGTAATACAAAGTACATAAAGGGATGTGTGTGTGTGTGTGTGTGTGTGTGTGTGTGTTTTGAAGGGCCACAACAAAAGTCAATGAAACCTAGGGTAATTGTTTACTTTAACATTCAGTGAACTAAATATCATAATCTTTCAAGACAAATATTGGAAAACTTTGTTCGAAGAGTATCTACATTTAAAATGCAGTTAGTAGGAGCAAAATTTGAAGGTATGATCATTTCCATCTCTGAGTTGGGATATTAAGTTCCTACTGAATAATGACAAGGTGCAAATTACTGACTTTAGAGATACCATGCTGTTTTAGAATGGGTGAATTTAATATCTGCCAGTAGGAATGGCAGATATTAAAGTAGCCATTTTCTGACCCTATGCATTATCTTGACTATATGAGGATTTTAAGGGGATGAGAGTTAATTAGGAAGAGTTGAATAGGATTTTACAACTCCTTTTACAGAAGCTGTGGAAAGAAGAAGAAAACAAACACTAGGAGATAATGAAGGAAGCCCAGAAGAGGACTTCTTGGGTGGAGTCCCGAAAGAAGAGGCCAAGGAATGAGACTGCTGATTATTCAGGATTCTGTGGGTTGTGTGGGAGTATTAGATCTCATTCTATGAGCATGGAATCCCAGTAAAGTACTTTACATACACTAGAATAAATTTAGTGGCACATGTCTGGTTTCAAGTCTCATTGTGTGGAGCTTAGGAAGAACATGCAATAGAATAGTTGACTTGAGACAAGGAGAGAAAGAACATGATAACGACGATGGAAGAGATGTATGATGAATTTTAGACTTTCAGTGGTTGAAAATCAATAAGGATTTTGATAGTCTCAGGTATGGTCCTTGGGAATCTAACTTTCTCTGATGGATACCTTCATTCAAAACTTAAATACACAAAGAATAGCAGGTTTTAAAAAGAAACTGGTAACTCTTAGAATAGAGTTTAAGGAAAAATTTGATATTAGAATTCAGATAACAAGTTAGAAATTGGTGCATGTGAATGTATTATGTAGTAAAAAGCAGATATACCTTGTTTATACTCAGTAGATATATTACAATTTTTCTGATATGTAAAAAATGAAGTGGGGAAGACCTGGGAGGGATTTAATGGCATATGAGAAAAGTTGATGATTATTCTGTGAGGAAAGCATACTATTTTATTCAGGTAGAAAATATTTGAGCTTGAAGAATGATGTAGGGAGAAAGAGTTTTATATTGAAAAGTCCAAAGAAGAGAGCATTGGAATGAGGAAGAGAAGACATAGAGTTTAATAATGCCAAAATATTAAAGAAAGGCACAGAGTTGAAAGTTATCAAAGTAGTGGCAATGAAGCCAGTGGTAAGCTTAACAAGAAGGGCTTTGGTGATTGGCAGGCTGTGTTCACAGATCATCTTGTCCTGAAGATTTGAGTGGCTGATGGGAAAAGCAAACTGAGGTAGAACCTTTTTGGATAGTTCTCTAACTAAGGGTAATAAGGGACAAGAAAGAAAAGAAGACGGTTTTAGTTTAGGGAAGGGGGTTTGCTGTTGATTTTTAGCAGAAAGACTCAAGTTTGTTTTAAAATCTGCAGGAATCATACACCTTTGTGTTCACAAATGAAAGATCATAGCCACATCTCATCTGGAAATCAGCTCTGTTGGCCAACGGATGTCTATGTCCTTCTCAAAGTGATATATATATATAATATATATATATATTATATATATATATATATATATATATATATTACATTGGTGAAATAACCACAGAACCCAGAAGGTTCATAGCTCTAATCATTTACTACATTGTGCTAGTAGGATTAGATATATATCTAATATATTATATGTCTATATATTATACATAGATGAATCCATTTGACTTTATATGAAAGAGAATATTAACTAATAAAAATAGTAAAATACTAAATTGAATGCCAAAGCAAAAAGACAGAAACATTTCTGAAGATTCTGGTACTATTAAAGATAGGGAAAAAGTACATCTAAATAATTCATTATAAGTAGAATATAAATGCCTTCAAGTTTATTTTATAAATCTATAAACTTGAAAACTAATAGCAATTGTGGTAAGAATCAGTTCATAAAACTGCACAAAACCATGACTGAAGGAACATATCACCGTGAAGACTAAAATATATCTAATGACCCAACAGTTTTATTCAGATTTATAAATGAAAAGATTAAAGGAGTTAATAAGAATCTTGTATATTTTGTAGCACAGTAAATGTTAGAGAGCACATGACAAATATATAATTATAGAAATCTAAGAAAGAGCAATTATAATGCAAACAGATTGTTGTACACTGAATTTTCAAAGGCATGAATAATTTTCTAGGAAACTATAATTCAAAATTCTGATTCAAGGAAAAACAAAATATTCAAACTGATAATTTTTCAAATGTAACATTTTCTCAACAAATTAAAAAGGAGTCTGACAATGAAAAATTTGTGTGGATAATTTGCACAATTCAAAGAAAATTAATTTCTTACTATTTTAACCATTTCAAAGATAAAATAAAAAAAATGAGTAAATATAAGATACTGATGGAGAAAGCCATATGAAGCACTTTATTAAAACAGAATTGGAGACTGGCAAAATGGCTCAGTGGGTAGTAACATTTGCTGCCAAGTCTAGCAACCTGAGTTCAATCACAGGGACCCACACTGTAGAAGGAAAGAACCTATTCTTTCAAGTTGTCCTTTTCCTTCGACCTCCACAGAGGTGCTGTGGAACACAGACACACACACACACGCACTCACACACACACATACACACAAACATACAAATAAAAGGAGAGATGAAAACTTCCAATAAATCTTAAAGAGTGTTAGTCTGGAAAATAGTTGTTTGGAAAATAATTTCACTGTAGAAATTCAAACATTTTTGCATGAGAAATTATATCTATAATTTATAAAACATATACTTAAATAGGTATGAACTTGACTGGAAAATAGAAAACTAAAATTATTCCTTGCATTTGGTATCCATATTTATAAATTTGTGTTTTAAATGTTTCTATAATTGTGATAACAAAGATTTGGCTAAAAATATGTTTTGTCCATTACTGAAAAATAGCATGTTGTTCATTATTACTACATACTGAAGTAGATGAAATATTTTTTGATGAATAAATGTAGACTGTATGGCAGTAAATGGACTTAGAATAAAAGTAGGCTATATAGCAGTAAAATGAATCTTGAGTTAGAGGGTACATGCATTGGGAAAGGAAAATGAAGGAGGGCATGGGAGGAGTTGAAAGGGAAAAAGCAAGGTGTGGTTTTCTTTAATTAATATATGAAATTCTCATATAGATATAAATACTTATGTTGAATTTAGTTCTTATAGAAAGCATATTCATCCATACACAGTAAACTTATATTAGTGTTTAGAAGCATACTTCTAATACACTGGATATCTGTAGAACATACAAAAGTGTTTGGAAAGCATGAATGCTTTCACTTCCCACCTCTGAAATAATGATGCCAGGAAAAATTAACTCTTTAGTGAGAAAACCACTCAGTCTCTATTTTCCATCCTGTGTAAAAATAAGTTTTCAACTGATTAATGCCTGAAATATAAAACTGAACATGTAGACAAAATTATCAAAACCTAACAAATCCCTTGTACATACATTATAGGAACTACTACTAAAACAAAACAAAAAACAAAAACAAAAACAAAAGCAAAAACCTCCCAAAACCTGCTGCAAAGTCTAGATTTGATAGATGTTCAGATGGCAAATTGCAAAAAAATAAAAAAATAAAACCTAGTACATTAGATGCAGAGAGACAAACCAGGGTTGGTGATGAACATCTGGAGTTTGAGTATTTGGGATCAGAAAATGGAGAATCAGTGATCAGACACACTAACAAAAATAAAGCAAAACCAAAACACAATATATTAAGCAGTGAGCACAAATTGCTGAAAGGAAAATTGTTAAAATTGGTGTGCATGTAGAAAAGCTGAAAATCTTGTGAATCCTGTGGTCACATAAAAGGCCACATACACTTTTAAATAGCTTGGAAAAAAATGAGGTAAATAGTAGTAGACTTTTTCTTTGGGTCATGCCCACATACATGAGGAGGCTATTGATGATATAGCTGTGAACTAGGATCCAATAATCATATGTGTAAACATGTACATGTGGTATATTGTAACATGTAGAAACAAGAACAAGGAAGGTAAAATGGTCGAATATATAATGGTAGGGTGGAATGAAGGTAATGGGGGTATGAGCCATAAAGGATGACATAGAGTTCATGGAATTTCTAGTTCTAAATCTCTCATGGAGTATTATTATCATTGTGAGGATATGGAATTAATTCACAGAGATGGTTCTTTTTCTGTTCCATCCTGACCAGATTCCTGGCTTAAAGGCATGTCCCACTATGACCATCTTCCATACATATATATATATATTATTTTCCGTCCAGGTTCTGGATGGAAAGACATGTGCCAGTAGGACTGTCTTCTTCATGTTTAATTTGCAGATTCTGTACAATAATGTTTTAATTATCAACCAGAGCTATTTATAAGTTAGGGAACTGCATAATTGTTTAACAAAAAATATTTTTTAAGAAAATTCTGAAATAAAACATAATAATAATATTCCTTATTATCCTAAGATGAGGATTTTAAAGTGTCCATTTTGGTTCTTTAACCATTTAGAATTAAGTATCAGGTTTGTATTGTTTTTGACCCACATCTAAACACATATACCTGTGTTATGATATGTTAGACAATATTTTAGAAGTAAACATTTGAATTCCCCAAGGGTTTTCTCTCCGCATTAAAATTTTAATAGCTTTGCTTAATTTATTAATAATTTGATCTTTAAACATTCCAAAATAGTTCTCAAAACACATTTATTAAAGGTATGATAGATAAGAGAAAAACTTTAAGTAGCGAAGTATAAATTTTTATATTCTTAGATTCTTGTATCAGTAACAGAAGCACATTACAAACCTGTAACACAATGTAATAAAGTGGGAATATTTTGCTCATATAATTAAATATAGTGTTTCAATAAAATTTCAGAGGAAATTCCAATGACAATATAAATAGGTATATTATTTCTTTTATAATAATCCTGGCCAATCTTTTATCCAGTGACTGATCATACAAAAATTCATGAGGAACATGTTATGCTCAAGATAAAGGGAAATGTAATGGAATATTGACTTAAATTGGATTTTACACTATTATCTTTTGAGTAAAAAGGCACCATTTGTGGATAGGTTGTAAAGGGAATTTTGACTGGCAAGATTAATAAATTTTATATTCCATTTCCTTTCAATTTTCAAATTTGAGATCTAAGTATGCCTCACGTTTTACAAGAAAATTAAAAGAAAAATAAATTCAAAGTTTTAAGTAGCAAAGTCTATGCTTCAGGATGGACAGGAAAGAATGAGGCTAGGGAGGTGAGGTTGAGGTAAAGAGTGCTATGCAGCTGTTCTCTGTGGATGAGAGCTTACAATAGGGGGACTCTTATGGCAGAATGGGAGGAAGGACTGTGGACCTTAAAAAGGGATAGGAACCATTCAGGAAGACCCAGAGAGTTCACTAATCTGAACCCTGTGAGCTCTCAGAAACTGAACCAACAAGCAAAGAACATACACGGGCTGGACCTCAGCCTCCCTGCACATACATAGCAGACGTGTAGCTTAGCCTTCGTGTGTGTCCAGAGTGGGGCTATCCCAAAAGCTGTTACCTGTATATGGGATATGTTCTAGCTGGGCTGCTGTGTCTGTTTTCCATGGATGAGGATGTGCCTAGCCCTGCAGGCTTATGTACCATGGTGGAGGGATGCCCAGCAGGCCCTTCCACATGCTCAGAGAAGTGGAGGAGGAAAGGTGTTGATAGGGATAGAGCAGTGACCATGATGTAAAGTTAATAATTATAATTATAATTATAACAACAACAACAACAACATAAGAATTTACAGTAGGACCTGAGACCAGTAAGTACAATCAGACCAAAGGATCATGGGAGGCACAGGCCATCACTTCATCAACTTAGACATGGTCACAGAGTTACCTCAATGGTAGGATATCAAAGTACTCAGAGACCATTACTAAAAGGAGTCACCTAGACGGTCATAGAGTTCCTCAAAAGAAGTGTAGGCAGACTTCTAAAGAGATTGTATAAACAGAGGAGTAAATGTCTAACTGAAACTACTTAAGGAGAATTGCATTTGTACAATCGGTTCCCAGGTCTGAACCAGTTTACTCACCCACCTAGAACTCAGAACCATGTGACAAACTATAATCTCCCCCAAAATTCCTATCACTTAACTGTCTATTTATTTCCCAGACTTTTCCAAAGGGATCCACCACAATTTACTTAGATGTCTGTTTTGAGAAATGGTAAGAGATCAGACTGTTGGTTATGCTAGGATATGGTCTCTGAAATGATGGTAATCCTTAGATATCTAGAATCCAGGATCATAGTAATCTCCAAAATGAGGATTCAGGAGCACATGTCTATTTACCAGTGGATCCCCCATCCTTCCCTCCACCCTTTCCCCTTCCTTCCTTCCTTCTTCCCTTCTTCACAAGTATCTCATGTTCTCAGGCTCAAGTTCACAAATAGACACAGATGACATTGAACCCCTGCGTCCCTGCATCCACCTCTGGAGTACTCCAGCAAACCTGCCTTGTATGATTCTGAGGATGATTGAATCCAAGGCTTTGTGCCCACTAGGTGAACACTCTACCAATAGAGTTTCCTCAGCCCATAAAGTAGTTTACTTCATCACTTCTGTATCTCTGTTTCTGTCTCTCTGTCTCTGTTTCTGTCTATTTCTGTCTGTCTCTGTCTCTGTCTCTCTCTCTTTGTATGTGTGTGTGTGTGTGTGTTTAAAGACACTAACCTGTGTTGCTCTTGTTTAATAACATTCATTCTTAAGTAGTCCTTGTGGAAAACAAAAATTGTTATTTTACTTTACAATATAATATATGGATAGGGAGAAAAATAGTGATGTGATGTAGACATTTCAGTCAAAGTAAGAATTTGGGTTATAGTCAATAATCATAAGTATTCACATGAAGCATGAAATGTGACATATATATGCATCATTTATAGAGTTGGATATAGAGTGGATAGCTACATAGATACACAGATACCCATGCTCTACATTATCAGTGTTTTGGCCACCAAAGGACTGCTTATATAAGGATAACCCTACAGTATTATGTTCCCTTTATAAGAATGAAGCCACCCTAGTTTGTATTAACATGACTGATACTTACATGGATGCACATTTTCTTAAGGAACCAGTTCCCAGTAGTTCTCTTTCTGTATGTGTGATCTGGATATATATATATATATATATATATATATATATATATATATATATATATGATGTAAATTATTACATGTATGTATAAGAGAAGGCATTATAGGTCAAATCAACTGTAATCATGTTGACACTACATCGACATCCGCTACAGAATTTTCACATTTTCTTGAAATTAGTAAGTAAGATGTTAAACCACAACCAACCTCCTATAGTTTGTTGAAAGCTCCCATTTTGGGGATATGAACATTTGGAGGAATTAGGACTTATCCTTTCAAGAGAATGAATTGAGAGGTAACAGTTGATGAGACTGACTGAGAATTTATATGTTGTGTTTCTAACACAGATCTTTTTTAGGATGGTGACAATAAAATAATAATAAATATTGCTTTCTTAGCAAGGTGAATAAAAGTCTCAGCCAATAGAATATTTTTAAAGTCTTGAGGTATTATTAAATATTACTGTGACTGTGTCCAAACTAAATTACAGCTCAGACAGAGGCCAGAAAAGTCAGGGTTATTATCCAGTTTAGAAAAAAATATAAGCAAAATACTTGTTTCTAAGTCAGGTGTGTTATTGGCATCATTATAACTAATAATAAGAAAAATCATGCAACCATACTAGATTTTGCATTTTTCTGTAGACATCAAGGCTTTCACTTAATAATCATTTATATTTACAGTGAAGGAGTGTAGAGAGTTTTCAAACAGTGCCTCATTAATCATGTCAGCCAGTTACTAGGAAAGTTATTATCCCAGTTCAATAGATAGAAAAATTATATCATGGAAAGGTCAGTTACATATTTACTTGTCCAATCTTGGTAAAGCAAAGGGAGTCAGTCTCAAATCTGAGACCTCTTTTCACCCTTTGATCTAACTATTGGACCAGTGCAATACTGGTCCATGTAGTGGGTAACCGTCAACCTAAAAGAGTTCACAGCTGACCTCTCTGTGCTTTCTTCTACAGATCTATAAACACAGAAAGAAATATCAACTTTTCTTCTCTCATGGCCAAAAAATATAAGAAATGGGAAGCATACATTTCTATTTCCATTTGCTTAAGTCTTTTGTAAATCACTGTCAATTGTTTATGTCAAAACTGCAAAGATCAAACTGTATGTTAGTGACATCATCACAAACAAATTTAGAGTATGAAAAAAATGAAAATTTGAGTCTAATGAATACATTTAAAACACTTGTTAAATCAGTAAGAAAAGCAAGAAATCAACATTTAACATTTTTCAACACTTCAAACGTGTCGCCAATCGTGATTTGAGAAGGAAAAGTGTTCTAGCTGGGCTGCCTTGTCTGGCCTCACTGAAAGAGGAAGCAACTGGCTTCTAGACTTGATGTGCCAGGGTGGGGGAATAGCCTGCGGGGGCATCTGATCAGGGGGCGTTGGCTAATTGTTGCTATTACATAAGTAATGTGGACACAATTGAGCTTTAAACTTCAAAATTCCTTTGGTGTAAATAAAGAATAACTACCTATATTTATACTTTAAAATATGTATTTCTCTGAGAATCTAAAGAAATAAATTTCTTCAAAAATTAACTTATGTTAAACATAGTTTGAATGAAAACACTTGTCTATCATTTAATTCAGTGAGATTGGAAGATCTCAAACATTTGACTATTACATAGAAATGCGCATTATACATTTATGTAGAAGTTTTAAAACTATAGCTATATTCTATTTACATGTATAGAAACTGAACAATGTTTAAAGGAAAATAAGATAAAAATTAATAAGGTGACCTGTGTGTCTAGGATTAATGATTATCTTTTTGCCACTTTCCCTGACATCTGAGAAATGAGGAAAGAAAGATAACTGAGTCAAAGCTTTAAGCACACTACGTATGAGGTGTTAGTAGTTTTCAAATTTCAGACTAAGTTCAAGGACAGAAAGGAGCAAACAGAGGTACTCCTAAGACTTAAAATTCCATTTAGTACATTAGTGCGATATTGGTTGTGGAGATGAATCACATAAACTAAGTAAATCAGTGAATAGTTATGCATATTCAAAAGAAAAGTCTGCATTATTATAATGTATACATATATATGCATACATACTATTGTTTCAGCAACATGTATAAAACAGTATGTAAGCTTAAGTATATATGGATCATTAAGGAGAGTATTTTGGAATTATATTGATGCTACACTGAAGACTATCATTTTTTTTCCATTTTTATTAGCTATTTTCTTCTTTCAGATTTCAAATGCTATCCCCAAAGTCCCCTATACCCTCCCTCTGCCCTGTTCCCCAAACTACCCACTCCCACTTCCTGGCCTTGGCATTCCCCTGTACTGGGGCATATAATCTTCACAAGACCAAGGGACTCTCCTCCCATTGATGGCCCACTAGGCCATCCTCTGCTACATATGCAACTAGAGACACAGCTCTAGGGGCTATTGGTTAGTTCATATTGTTGTTCCTCCTTTAGTGTTGCAGACCCCTTTAGCTCCTTGGGTACTTTCTCTAGCTCCTTCATTAGGGGCCCGTGTTCCATCCAATAGATGACTGTGCGCATCCACTTCTGTATTTGCCAGGCACTGGCATAGCCTCACAAGAGAGAGATATATCAGGGTCCTGTTAGCAAAATCTTGCTGGCATATGGAATAGAATATCATATATATATATATATATATATATATATATATATATATACCACTAAAATATTACCACATATAAAAATAATGCTACAAATAAAAATAACTAAATTGTGTGCTGTAAAGTTCACTATTTGCAGTTTGTTTTCAATGTTTTATCTTTCATCACGATTCTTTATAATTTTTGGATGATACATGTCTAGATAGATTTTACATTTATTTTATGTACATAAATTTTTTAAAAAGTTTATTAGCTTCACTCTTACTTTACTTCCAAATCTTATGATGGCAAATATTGCAATAGGGCTGAGGAGATGGCTCAGTGGGAAAAAAAAAAAGCACTTGCTACCAAGCCTGAAAATATAGGCTTGATGTCTTGATCCCACATGGTGGAAGGAGAGAAAATTATTATCTGAACTGCACCTGTGTATCATTGCAATAGGGAATATGTGATATTCACTATTATAGATAGATAGGTAGATAGATAGATAGATAGATAGATAGATAGATGCACTATGTGCATAATACAATATCAAAAAATTAACATCCTCATGTATATGATACAACCAAATATCTTTCTTCAAAAAAGTAAAAATATCTCAACCGTTAAATTTACTTAAACTTCATTTCTGGGCAGTGAAACATTATTTTAAACTATTTAACAGGATTTTTAAAGGTGGCTTTACAGAAATGTAACAGTTACTCATTTGAAAACCATTGGTTTTGATACCAAAGGAAATACTGTGATTTTTCTCAGCCTTCTTCAACCCTGATTTAATGTTTCAATGGCTTATGGAAAGCATGAGAAAAATAGCCTCATGATTTCTTTCCCTTTTAAGAATATTGAGATTTTTATTAAAATGACTGGATGAATAATGCTACTTCTAGTACCATAGCAGGAATTTAAATTTTTAAAAGGCATTCAAGATTACTTCACATGTTTCCCTAACCAAAAGACATACTAATGTTTCATAATTTCGAGTGCTTGGTAACAGACAAGGTGCCACACTTCCCTTGATTTACTGACACAGAACTTTATACATGAGCAGTCAGATGAGTCACTGATGGTGATGTTACTGAACAACCTCTAAAGCACAGCACTGTCTATGAAGGCAAATTTGAAGATGGAGATTATGTGCTTTATCTAATATAGAAAAAGCAGCAAGAAGAAAAATAATGGGATTATGTAAGTCATTGAGTTGAATCAAATCTATACATTCTTAAACCTTAGGCTTCTCAGGTTGGACTCATAGAGCACACTCCATACTTCAAACCATGTCTTCAGATGCTGTTTCCAGCAAAGCCCAGAAAAGAACTGAACCATTTTAGTCAGTTAAAAAGAAATCTTTCCTGAATTTGTCATGTCAGACCTTGTTGGCAGCTGTCACTCTTCACAAGTACCATTTTCAAATTCTAATGAAAACACTATTCACAAAGATATTTTAATTGGATCAAATCAGACAATCAATATGTTAAAAAAGACATTCATTCCTTTAAGTGCTTTCCAAGTAAGTAGCTACTTGGCAGAGTGTAAGATACACGCAGAGGTATGCATGCCTGTATCCTCAGATGCTCATCACGCCCATGTGGAGTATATGTATTTTCTCCTAAAGGGGGGCATTGTATGGCCACTATCCTGACCAGGCAATTTTAATAAGTCAGTATGCTAGGTATTTTTTCCTTTTGACATTGACAAAGGATTAAAAATAGTGCAGATTCTCCTCCATGTCTGGTTTTGTTATTTTGTTTTTTTGTTTTTGTTTTTGTTTTTGTTTTTGTTTTTTTACTTAGTCCTGTACATGACTGCAGAGATTTTACAAAATTTACTGGAATTTACTGGTTTGAAGATTGCTTTGTTGTGGGAGATACTATGCTAGTTGAATATAATATTACTGATGGGTGAAAGTAAAAAGAAATGACTAAACCCTCACCATACTCAAATGCCAATATGTCATAAAGATTCAAATTTGAATACATTAAATTTTCATTTATAAAAAACTAGATTATATGTTTAACTTGAAAAATGTATTACTAACAAGTCCTAATAATTCTAACACCACATTATTTTCATTAGTATTAAAAGTAGTCATTACCTCTATTGTAAACTATATTTTTCTGTTTTCCTTTCCCATCACCTCCACCTTGTTTGTAGAAATGTGTGTATATCTATAAGCAGATACATGAATATACTGATGCATTCACGTACATGCTCTTATATCAAACACAGATACACATACATATTTTGTATATGACTATACAAGATATAGCCTCAATTATAACAACTCATCGTGATGTTTAATTCATCAAAATAGTTGTACTTTCTATAACTATTTTAGTAAGTAGACAAAGACAGTAGGCTCAGACCACCCAAGAATCCTCTTTCAATATTTATTAAAAACTTGCAGCCCTAGGAAATCCATTCAGCAACCTACAAAAGGCCAACTTCTAAATTGTCAAAAGAAGATAATATTACTTATATCGGTAGTTTGAACTTGACCTAGTACCTTCAATTATTTAAGTACAAAGCATTAGCTTTAGCATATACCACCTTACTGCACAGCCATGACAGACTAGACACTACACACTACACACTTATTTAAAAGTATATCATTAGAATATCCAAAATGTAGAAAATATACAGATGAGTCATCATCCATACTGACATTTTTTCCTAGTGATAGCACTGTTAGCATTGTGGGATGGATGTTTCAAAACAAACTTTAAGGACTTCGCATTTCAAGCACTTTGAATGGAGAATATTGCAGACTCTTTTCATTGACTTTCATGGTTCAACGACACCGCTTTAAAGCATGAAGGACAAAGTAGAACGTATTTCTTTTTCCTGTATTCACATGGGTTAATTTTGTAAATGTCTTTACTTTTGTCAGTTGAGAAAGCAAATCTTGGAAAACCTAGATATTCAAAGGTTTGTTCTTCATAAAACCTAAGGGTCAGATGTATATACAACTATCATCCCTGTGATACGATTAATGAAAAAAAATGTGTAAGATTTCAAAAACTGTTTGGAAAATGACAATTGCAGTTGTTTATAAAAATCTTCCCAAGTTTTAAGTGAATCCATTAGCTCAGAGTTCATTCAGCCAACTTTTCAGCCAACCACATTGACTGACTCAGTGTGGTGACAGTTATGTATATGTTTCTCATATTTGTTCCATTAGTCATTAATAGTCACTTACAACTATCTACTAAGTTCCTCTTTTATAGAAATTGGAAATACTCCCTATGTTATTAAATTACTCTCTCCCAATTTATTAGCCTAATAATTGCCTATGAACTGTACAAAACTTTCCCTTGCAAAACACACAAGGAAATGTAATGAATTTGATGATGATGCTATCTCTGAGTGGCCGCTAATGAGAGGATTCTCATCCCAATGAGAGGGCATTACAGTTTCACATTAGTAGTAAACAAACAAAATGGATATCTCAACTCTGTTTAGTTAATGACAACTAAAGAAATTCATTAGTACAAAGAATCTTCCATTGAATAGTTTATTTTTTGAGGCATTGTCTTAGAAACTTAACAATCACTGCAACATATTCCAGTGGGAAACTTACAACTTTGAGTGAGTTTATTATTTTATTTAAATCACAAATTATGTTATAATTGAACGAATAGTTGTTTAGTCTGTGCTACTGATGTTATGATTTATGTAAACAATGCCGTGAGCAAAGACAGAATATAGTAACTTTTAAAATATTAATTTGGGGAAATACATGCCTCTTTTTTGGCCCTGTTTCATAGAGAACCTTTCTTTAAAGGGCTGTTTCTCAATAGACAAAGAGAAGAAGTTGAGACCCTTTCTAATTTATTCTCATAATTTTCTTTTGTTAATTTTTATAAATCCATCTATTATACAAATATCTGAATAATTTAGCCAAAGGAGGGGTGATTATTTGGGAATGTACATACGTTTATGAATAAAGAGATGTTTTTAAAAGTTTAACTTCCTAAGTTTTATGCCTTGACCAATGAAGACATTGTTGTGAAATATATATAGTCAACCATCTTCCAAGTTCCAGGACAAAAAGAGTTTAATCCTCTTGTGTAGCTGCCATTTGACTCAAGAGCATCATTACAGCATTGTATAAGCTATTCGTTGATTGCTGCCTCAATAATCAATTCTGCCTGTTCAGTTTCATAGATTCATAGTTCTCTTTGCTGCTATTATGGTATTCTGTGATTTCAATTACACTTTTAGGAAATAAAACATCCTTTATTTCCTATCACAATAATGTCTAAGATGTCTTTAAAAATACCTATAATTTAAGAACTTTGGAAAATTTTAGGACTCCTTTTTTTTCCCTCTAGTCCTTTTTTGAAAGTCTTTCTTCATTCTTAGTGAATCTCAAGTCACCATTCTATTCCAAAGAAAATATGAATAGACCTGGATTTTCCATTAGCTTTCATGGTAGCAGCCTTTCAGAGAATCATGGATGTAAGAAAGACCCAGAATATAATAAGATGCAATTGCATTGTGTAATTCACCTCTACCGTATCAATGTGGGCTTGCAAGAAAAACATCAAGCCTTGTTAGACTTTCATAGAAAGTTTTTATTCTCTTTAAATTTTAAGGGCAATCACTTATACAGGTTTCTTTGGGGGGTTTATTATTTGGGATTATGTCTTTTATTTTCAATAGTACACAAATGAGAAAAAAAAGAGAGAGAGCAAGAAAGAGAAAACAAACTCAGCAAAGAACAATTCAAAAAGTCCAAACTGTACTAAGTTTGAGATTATTTCAAATTCACTGTAGCATCTGAAAACACTCCCATTAACATATGTATTTAGGTCTGTGGAAAATTTGGTATATGTTACCAAAGAACAAATTATGTTTCCTAACTGTTATAAGTAACATTAGAAAGAGCACCATCTTTAAACACACATTAAAACTCACTTTTGAAAATACCGTCTAATATCAGATACTAAAAGAGTCAATTGCCAGAACAACCTTCTATCAGCTAAAGTATCCTGGCAACAAAACCTTACAGTTGGCTGTTACATAGTATTATTTTACCAATGAAAGAACAACACATATCCAATATCATTCAATCAGAAAATGGAAGTGGGTAAACACTGCTCTATTCATGTAATGTGTTCATGTAAGTGACCTTTTAAATTAGATATTCAGAAACTGGACCAAACATATTCTCATATAAATGAACATAGTCCAACATGGAATTCAGACATCCCTTTGAGGATTCTATGCAAATAAAAAAGACCCCAGCCAAAGTTACACCTTTTATTCATAAATATTTGCATCACTTAGTTTTGGGTCAATTTAACAAGAGTTTCTGTCCTTTTGAGAAAGACAGCAGAGATGACAAGCAGACTCTGTCATGCCTGTCATTATGTTACTGCCAAGTCATCAGCTATAAGTTGGTTTTCTGTTAGTTACCAGAGAAGCAGACAAAATATGGAAATTCACTTTCCTTCTAGTATAACACAAATATAACTTAAGAAACCTTTGCAAAGTGATCCATGTCCCAGTAATTATAAACAAAAGAAAAGCAAAGGCAGTAGAGAGAAAAACATCCTTAGAAGTGTGAGAGAACTCTATACAACTCTACAGTAGGCCTTAGATGTTCTTTCTCTATGCTGGTATAACAGTGAGCGACACATGTGACATGGCTGTGACTTCCTGGTTGCATGCTTTAATTCAAACTAAAACTTAACAGCAAAGTAAATCAAACCTTGGGTCAAATGCTCTTTGGTTTAAGTCATCACTACCTCCCATAATTTTGGTTAACTCATTGGATTTTAAATTAAGCTGGCTCTTCCATCTTCACCCCATTACAAAAGTCAATCACCAAGAACCAGACATAAATTTCAGAGTGATTTTGTTTGTGAGAATTCATGTTTCTAAGTCCAATCTCTCCATACAAACTATTTTAGAAAACAAAACAAAAACAAAAACCCCAGAACCAAAACCAAATAACAACAAAAAATCCCCAAAACAACTGAAAAACAAAACAAAACAAACAAATTTAAAAAAAAAAAAAAAACAGGTGTTTTAACATAGTATTTTATTACAACTTAATCCCATCCTTGAATGATTTTCTTTCAAGTTTCAACCAATTTTTTTTTTAAGTAGTCAGTTTCCTGGTGGTTGCAATTTAATTAAGTAACCTTTCACACTGAGCAAAACCCCAAAGCAAAAGGGTCGTTAATCTTTCTAGTGATTAGCCACACCACTAGAGCCTCAAACATTTACCTCTCCTTCCCCGCAGTGGAAATGGTTTTAGGAGCATCACGGTTCATACCTCACACTCCCTGGAGCCAGAGATGGTATATGTGCAGGGACCAGATCCATTAACCGATATATCCATGGTCTCAGAGTTCGTCGGCTTGTAGTCCACGTAGTATTCCTGTAAAGGGGAATTCATTTGTCTCTCCGACTCCCTTGCCTTTTTCCGTCTCCTCTTCATAAGTGAGTGCTGTTGGAGTTGTTTCATGCTGGCTGGGTACCTTTTCCAAGACACATAGATCACCAGGAGAATCATGGCCACGGAGAGGAATAGAGCCACGCTCCCTGCGATGATTTTGTGAAACGACACGTGCTCGTACTCATGATCCGTACCCGGAATTTGAAAGCCCGGGGATGGGCTCACTGCCTCCAGGGTGGCTGGGACTGCATCCGGTTTGAAGATGGTAGGTTTGGGGATGAACGGGGGCTTCTGGGGAGTTTGAGGCGCCAGATGTGATCGTTCTGTGTTGACCACTTGGACATCAGAGCAGATGTTGTAAGTCTCCACGGCATCGCTAACCTTCTCACCCTGTATGTGCTTAGGCCCTGCACATATCATGGTACTTTCTTTATTCCCTTTGAAATTCTTCAGCCAGTAGAATAGAGGACAGATGCTCCGACTACATTCCCACATGTTTCCAGACAAGGTGATGGATATTAAGGATATCCATGCATTGACAGTCTCCTGGGAGACATTGGTGAGCTTGTTGGAATCCAAATTCAATTTTTGCAAATTTGGGAGGCATTTAAATGTGCCAGGCTCGATTGCTTGGATGTCATTCCCTGATAAATCCAAGGTGTGCAAGGAACTCCAGGTCCATGTTAGGCCTTGACTGACAGAGCGGATCCTGTTCCATTGCAGGTAAATGGATCGCAGGTTGAAGAGACGAGGGAAATGAGCAAAGTTGATCTTTGAAAACTGATTATGCTCCAGGTGGAGCTCTTTCAACTTCAAAAGACCAGCAAACGCGTTTCGGGATAAGCTTCTGAGGCGATTGTAACCCAAATCCAGAAAGTCAAGGTTCCGGCAGTCTTGAAAAACCCTTATGGGCACGGTCTTTAGAGAATTAGATCGCAAGTGCAAAATGATTAGTTTTCGGAGGCCTTTAAACTGCTCAGACTGTAAGGTCTGAAGTTTGTTGTAGGAGAGATCTAGGTTGCGGAGGTTGGGGACTGGGTGAAATGTTTTATTGTGCAGATAGGTAATTTTGTTGGAGCTTAGAATTAATTCTTTCAGTCTGCGGATCCCTTGAAAGGCATCTTCATCCACTGAGCTAATGTAATTATGGTCAAGATAAAGCCATATAAGCTGGTTAAGGCCGGCAAACTGATTGGATTTGAGTTTCTGAATGCTGTTGAACCTTAAGGATAAACCTTGTGACCCTCCAGAAATGTTCTCAGGGATGTCTGCAAAGGCGTGAGACTCACAGTATACAATCTTGCCATCGCATCTGCAGTTCTTTGGGCAAGCTCTCTGAGCCCCCGTCAGCATAACCAGCAGCAGGGTGGGAAATAGCACCAGAAACACACTCATGCCTTTCAGCTGCGTGATTAGACGGAAACCTACAATAGCAAAGAGAACACAGATGCACCCTGTCAAACAGAAGCCACACAGCACCAACCACAGACTCGTCCAGATCAGGGGTGTCACACTGACAAACAGTAACTATCGGTACCCCTGGCTCACCCAGAGCAGGGATGTCCTGTCCTAACGTAAGAACAGGATAGGACGTTTAAGAACACATTTTAACAATTAAAAATCTTACTTCCTTTAGTGCCCCACGCTTGCTGCTTAGACCTCATTCCTCCTTAGTCTTCATAACATCACAGAACTATAGAACTGAGAAAAAACCTCTTGGAGTTTCCAGAGTGCTACTCTATCGCAACCCTGAAAAGCTCTGGGCATTGCTTTTCATTGAATACTGACATTTGACTAACAATAACATTTGGATGTCACTGTATCGACCCATAGTACTGAACAGAACTATACTGCATCTTTTGGTAAGGTCAGAGCCATGACTTAGGAAACCTGGTTCTTGAGCAAACAGGCTGTGATTTAGCAAATAGCTTCCGGGATGCTGTCAAAGTAATCCAAGTTTCTTCCTGAATTACATACTGACTGCATACAAGGGCTGCAATCCCTGAGCCCAGAAAAATGGCATGGGAATATACACAGAGAGCTGGCAGAACATGGTTCATAACAGTGTGACAGGCTCTCAGTTGGTTAAGAAACATATATTATTGTGTACTTTGGCCCCGTGTCCAGGAATACATGAGCTAAGACACATGATCACCCATACCACAGACATTCCCCAGCCATTGCTAAGAGAGCAAGTTTGTATACAAAATATGCAGACTATAAACTAATCACGTTATTAGATACATTGCTGTCTTTACCCCGTATAGTTGCCCTTGCAGATTTGAGAGATAAGGAAGGAAGCCTGTTATCAGCCTCCCCACCATCCTGACCTACTGAAGTCTCACTGAGAGCTTTTCCATCTCCCCTGCCTCCATTAACTTCAGAAAGCCTGCAAAGTTGCAATCTATTAGCATTTATGCCGCATTTTCAAATCAGTGCGTGAGAGGGGACTCCCCTCCACCTTCAACAGTAGGTATATTATTTCTTAATGGGAAGGAGAAGGACAGACAGACAGACAGCGAGTGACTACTGCAGGCTGAAATTTCTTTTTAAATAGTCATCTTTTAAACTAAGAGATAAAATCCTAGTCTAAAAATTCCGCTCCCCCCCCCCAGTTTTCCTTTTTTTCTCTTCTTCTTTCATTTATTTATCTTTCTATTTATTTATATAATTTCAAATTTAACTCAATCTTGCACTCTGTTTTCTTGTCAGCTTCAGTCTCATTGAAATACAACCCAGCTCTCCCAGACAGTAGAAAGAGGGAGGGAAAAAAAAGCCAGTCACACTTGAAAAAAACAAAACTGGCAAATGACTACTGGAAATTTGGAAGCTGTGTTCAGGATGCAGTTTCCAAGATCAAACAAGCCTCCGGTGCCACCTCTGATAAAGTAGGGACCCCACCCCTGCACCCACATAGCCAAGTGTTAACGATCTTCTTGACAGCAACCCGAACACAAGCGTGGCTCAGATTATCAGGAAATAGAAGCAAACACGATATTTATTTCATGCCCTGTTCCCAAGCTGTGGTTACGCAGACGCTAGAGACTGTCTTAAAGCTATCCCTCCAGCGTGTGTTTAAGTCCGCGTTGTGCATTTTTAGATTAAAAAAAAAAAGAAAAGAAAAATAAAACACTGCGAAAAGAAAAGGATCTAAAAATATAATAGCAACTATAGTGAGACAGCGGGTAAAGTAGAGGTTGCCGCTTTGTGCCTGTTTCCTGGTCTTTTAGCAGCTAATGCCCAGCTGAGGATGCGGGGTTAGGATCAGCTTTGCTGAGAAGAAAACAACAAAAGTTCGCTTACCCATCCTTTGTCATCCAAAAACCGTCTGCCCCCCTCTCTCAGCTTTCTTCTTATTTGGTCTCTCCTGTAGAAATCACCACCACCTTCATGACACAGTGCAGCTGTCATTCAAACCATTCTGAGCCCGCATGTGAGCCCGTAGCCCCATGTAAACTTCCCCGGAGAGGACAGGCACACACACACACACACACACAAATAATATAGATATACGTATACTTAAAAAAAAATCAGCACGGGGTGGGATGAAGGGGCAGGGAAGAGGAAGCCGCTGGGGGGGGGGGATGCCGGAGGGGGGAGGGCCTCTAGGCTCTGAGGACCATTGTATAATTCACTAGGGACACATTAGCAGTAAATTGGCAATCTGTGAAAAGAGCTACAGCTCATCTCGGAGGTAACCAACTTCTCTGTGGGAAAAAAAAAAAGAGGAAGAGAGAGAGAGAGACAGAGAGAGAGAGAGAGAGGAGAAGGGATTAAAAAAGAAAAAAAGAAAAAGAAAAGGAAAGGAAAATCCTCAGAATACCTGGCATTCCTTATTGTGCGGGCTTTTGCCATTCCCAGATAAAGCAATTCATCCTCAGGGTTTTTCAGCTGTTGAAGCAAGCAGGCCGCCTGTGCTGTACGAGAGACCCCAGTTTAAAATCTATGCAGGCTAGGTTTATCCATTTAGCTGGTCAGGTTGAAAGTGTTTTGTAGCTGTGCTGAGAGGCAGCCCTTGTCTAATTCAGAAGGCTTTCCAGAGACTGATGGTGCTCAGAGCTGGTTGGTGCTAATGCTCGAGTTTGTGATACACTGAGTGCCCTCCGCTGGAGAAAACAGATTGCACATTAAAGGCAGGAACAAGTGAGCTTGTCAGGGCTGTGCAGTCTTCCCTGCTCAGAAAGGGAAATTAAAGGCACAGGATCACTTCCCCCCCCACCCCGCTGCTCCAGTGGTTATAAATTATAAAAGGTTTGTGGCTGAGTTTATGCTTCACAGCTGCAGCAGCTGTTAGCAACTTCCTAGGTTTCTCTCTCCTTCCAAATGTCTGTGATCCGTAGATTTGGAAAGTTTGTTTTTGGTTTAAAATGGTTTTCAGGGAGCCACGGGTGATATTTCCCCATTTTTCATGGCAGGAATAATTTTTAGTGTACTTATGGTTGTTGTTGGTTTGTCTATATTTTCATTTTCAAAAAGCCAACCACGTAAGGATGCCATCCCATTTGGGAGAGAGCACACTAGGCTTGGCTTTTAAAGTTCATCGTGAAAATTTTAAGTCTGATTACTCCATGCTCAGCCTTTGTCAATAACACCTATTCTGTTTGTTACTCTGTACATTTATCAAGTGATTTATAATATGACTTTGTAAAAGTTTATATATTTAATTTAAGTGCTTTTCAGTTACCAAGTGTCTGGGTAACGGAGACTGAATGTCAGACAATAACTGAACTAAAGCTTGTCAATGTTATTGCAGTTGCTTCCCTCAACACTCATTCACTTTTCCAACGAACTTTTTCTTATGCAAATAATCTGTTCTGTTTTGCTCACCATCCTGAAAGAAACAAGAGCATTCTCCTGTATTATCCTGGCCCTTCTCTAATATTTGCAGGCTATCCTGAAATTAGGACTGATTAAATGAAAAACAATCTGAAGTGAATAATTTTCAAAAATCTATATTCCTCATTGAATTTGTATTGGACACTTCAAAATGATAATAGTGCATTACCTACACATTTTACATGCATGAGTATTTGGTTTGCATGTATGTCTGTTTACTGTGTGAGTGCTTGGTGCCTACAGAAGCCAGAAGAGGGCATGAGATCCAGTGGAACTGAAGTCATGGACAGTCTCTGTATAGGTTCTGGGAGTAGAGACTGGGTCCTCTGCAAGAGGAATATATGATCTTAGCAACGAAGCTGTCTCTCTGGTCCTAAACCTCCATTGTGGTGTTCCCTAGTTTTAGTTATTTCATAATTATTCTGACAGATAATAATTTAAGGATGCCTAGAGTAACACAAGAAAATAAATGCAGTAGTGCAAAGACTGCTAGGTAGTCGCAGGCCTAATTCAGCAGCTTTGAGAACATCAAAGGGATTTTACAGAAACGTCTATGGCTGGAGTCAATCCTCACAAATGGATAATTTTTAAAAATACTTTGGTTTTAGTTTTTTTGATCAAATATTATTTGTTGAAATGGAATGAAAAGAGGGTGAACACTCATAATTTCACTCAGATTTATGAGTAAAAGGTCACAGACATTTGTCTAAACACTAACATTTCTCAAAGAACAAAAAAGGGATCATCTGTTCCCTATATACATCTCTCCCACTGACTGATACCTGAGCTTCTATTTTAGAAATGTGTGTGTTGGGCTCAAGGCTTACTATCTATTAAAATGCAAATTCATACCACAAGAGGCAATGTAATTGTGGGTACTGAAACGAAATAAATCAATCAATGAAAATGATACATATAGAGTCTCTTCAAATTATTGTAGTTCACATAGAGACAGAAAACCCACCCATATATTCAGTGATAGAAGACTGAATAAGGGGAAATTGTTGAATCAGAAAAGAAAAAAAGACAAGTAAAATTAAAAGAATATTTTTGACTGGCTGGCCAGATATTATGTATAGTATAGACCAGGCAAGATCAAAGAAGCCAGGGACTAGAAGAAAACGAAAAGCAGTAGGTTTATTTCCAGGAATATTTTATTTGTGTGTGTATGGGGGGGGGGATGAAATGTTCAGAGCAGATTTTAAGTGGAAGATGGAAGTAGGGTGTATTTGATTTCATCTGCTCTGATATTTTGTCTGTATTTTCTAGTTTCTCATCTCATGAATATGTAGTTAGGCATGATGTTTATCTATCCACAAATGTTTAAGTTTTCTTTTGTTTAAATCTACAATATGAGAACCATTTTTGACAGTTGATTGGAAGAATATCATTTTGTATGGTAATTAGCTTACAATATGCTCAGAGTATGAAGATCTGAGGCTGGAAAGATGGCTCAGTAGTTTGGAGCATTTAGATCCAGTAACAATATCAAATAGCTTATCATCCCTCTACCCCCATCCCCATCTGCAACTTCCCCCCTCTGCTAAAAGTAAACTAAATCTTTCATTTAGTGGGAAAAGGTGGAAAAAAGTATCAAGATTTAATAAGTACTGACTGGGCATGGTTCATACAGACTTGAAGGCATCTCAACACTGAGGAGGTTAAAGAAAGGGTCCACAGAACCCTGGCTTATGAGTCTTTGTCTTAAAATCTAAGTTAATGTTCCTGTAAGACCTAATAAATAGTGTATTTAAAAGTTCTGTTCTTATTTTGTAGAAGTAGTCGTCAAAATGATAAGATGCAGTGAATACACTATGACACTATGATGATGTAGAGAGATGTAGAGTGAGATATAAGATACTGTGTGTAAGTTTTGTTTGAGAAAAAAATCTTTCCTTCTCCCAGGTACACACACACACACACACACACACACACACACACACTTCATTCAAGAGAAAACTTTGATTTATCACTTCTTCAGATCATTAAACACAGAGAAAATGACCACTGTGGGCTCCTTGTTGTGTGCCCCTAGTGAGCCCTCTGTGGGAATTGTATCTGATTCTTGCTAAGGAAAATCAACAGAAGATTAATGAGTTTCCTAGAACAAAGGAGATCTAGGTTGTATTGGAATAGCTTCCATGTTCAGCATTTGTCTGGAAAAACCCTGAATATAAACGTCAGGAAAAAGAAGATGGTTAAGTGGAAAGTCAACTTGGAGGCCATTTCACACACTGATGGGACACCCAAGAGGAAGAGTCTCATTGCATGCTTATAATAGTTTAAGTGATTCCAGTTTCATGACAAGGTCAGAGGCAACAGTTGTAAGTGTGGAAGAAAAAAATCAAGATAAGCAAAGCTTGTTAAAGAATAAGTTGTCTTATTCTTAGGTTGATGCTTGTTTGCCAATGACTCTCAGTGAAGAATAAGGTAGGAAATACTTTTGTTTTATAATATGTCATCCAAGGCAGTACTCTGTCCAAGATGGTTTTGAGAAACCAAAAGATTAGGAGCCTCTGACATAATTTATAAGATTTGACTCATAAAGTAGTCCTATACTTTTGGTACTTATGGAACTCCATGAAGAGGCAGTAGGATTCTTTTGTTGTTACATCAAAGAACATTCAGTAACTGAAACTTGGAATGTGAAACTTTCCTTAATAGAAATATTCACAACACAGAAATTTCCAAAGTCTACATATAATTCAATGTCTGTTTGTCTGTTTTATTGTGTGTGTGTGTGTGTGTGTTTGTGTGTGCATGCATGTATATGTGTGTGTGTCTAGACCTGAGAAAATGATAGAGAAAATACCAAAACAATTATAACCTTAAAACTGCATTGAATCTGTAGCTATATAATTATAAACATTGAAAAGATTTAGCAATATTTTAATATTTGAAAAACATATCCTGATTGAGCAATGAAGTACTTCAGTTTCAACAAAGAAGTGAAGTTACTCAATGTGAAACAATCCTACAGTGAGGGCTAGTGAGGAAGCTCAGTCAGCAAAACATGAGGACCAGAGTGGCATAACCTAGGATTCCCAGAACGGGGCAGATGGAGGCAGGAGATTCCAAGTGCCTGTTTGCTAGCCAACTTAGCCTAATCTGAAAGAGTGGCATCCCAAAACCTATCTCAGGAGTACAAGGTGTGCAGTTCCTGAGGAGCAGCACACATGGTTAACCTGTGCTCTCTACACAAACTCACATGCATGTAAATATGCCCACATATGGACATGCAAGCATATGCCTTAAGACAATAGTTATGAAAGCATTCCTCTTGGAGAGTCAGTGTTAACTTCCTTTTGAGTATAAATAGGTCTTATACATATTGATCAAAAGCACATGAACATGCTAGGTAAGGACTCTAGTACTGTAACAAGTTTTAAGAAAAGCTAATTAGGTTTCTTTTGAGAAATGTACATCTCTTCTATCTCACAAATAGTAAAGGATAATAAGGGGTGGGAAAGACTCCTGGAAAACTAATGTGTATAATACAGACTCCATTCTAACTCTGAAACTTCTGTACTGATGTTTCCAACAATTCTATGATATCCCTCCATTGGGGTAAACATTCCTGCAGTTGTAATAACATTTGAGAGTATCATGGTACATTTGTCTATTTATTTGTACACTTATGTTTTATAGCCTGTCTAATTATGAACGATAAAAGGTACTTTAGAAATGGAAGGATTAATTAGTAAATACATTGGTCAAGTGCTCAGGCATCAATCAATAAGCCAATAAACCAAGAAGTTAGTTACTATCCACAATATAGTCAATGTAACCTTCAAAACCTTCCTTTCTCCCTAAGATATTATTAGATCTCCTGTTAAAGGTCCATCTGGCTAAAAACTTAAAGACAGATGTAATAGATATTTCAAATCAACTCATTGAAAATAAAATATTATTTAACTAGGCTCAATGAAGATTTCATAGTCAGATAAAATGGCCCTAGTTATTATTTAGTTGCCTAGTTTCCAATGGACACAATTAAATACCAATGCCATATTCTTAATCTAATTCATGGTATAATTCCAGCATGGTGACTCGCTTAGGCCAAAGGAGAGCACCAATTGAAGGCCAGTCTGTCGCACACAGTGAGACACAAAAACAAGAAACCAAACATAACTGAAACCAACAGGAAAAGAAGATGTCCACAGAAGACAGACTCTGTACAATCAATCTCTCTCTGTCTCATCTCTCTCTCTCTCCGTGTGTGTATGTATGTGTGTGTGTGTGTGTGTGTGTGTGTGTGTGTATGTGTATACAAATAAAAACATCACTTTATGCATTGGGTCTAATTTCCACCCTGACTTACACCCACCTCTCCTTTTCTTTTTCTCATAGGAATGTTCTTCAACACTCAGAGAAAAATATTTTACCTTTACTTTTGGAAAATGTAAAAATACAAAACAACAAAAATACCCCCTCAAAATCTTAGGCAGATTCTTCCCTTTGATTGGACAGGGAAATAGCTTCCAAAAACCAAATTGAAAGTGAGAGGGGAAAAAAAGAGATCCATAGTTACAAAACTGTACATACAGAATTTTAGTACAGTTGTTCTAAAAAAGAGGTAAGAACATGCAAGGAGTCCTGGGTGGGGAGTGGGGGTGGGTCGGGGACACTATGCCATTCAATAATGAGCAGAATTGTAGAGCACCACCCCAGGCCAAGAGAATGAACTTCATCTTCTGTGGACTAAAGTTCAAGACCTTCAGTCTGTCCTGGTGTTCTATTCAGAGGATTATTTATATTAGTATTATAAAAGATAGAGTGCTATCAATGGAGGGTGGCAGAAAAATGAATATTTACAATACAAATAAGTTACAGCCAAACAAAACACACAAATAAAAATAACACAAGCTCAAAAACAAGCCATATAAAAGGCGAAATACTACATGTCTCCAATTCATTGTTGGGTATTGATTTATGCTGGTGTAAGCCCTGGAGGGGATCTTTTTTCTTTCACTACTAGTAAGCAAGAAGTTTCCTTTTTCTGATCTTTGTAGTCATTGACAGGCATATATCCATACCTACATGCAGACAGTCTAATACACTCACACACACACACACACACACACACACACACACACACACGCACGCACACACGCACTCAAACACACACACTTTAAAAATATCATTTAAAAAGAGTTTTGTGTCACTCTTCTTTTTTAAATATATTTTTTAAGTTTTTACTGGTTATTTTATTAATTTACATTTCCAGTGGTTTCCAACTTCCTGGTTTCCCTTCTGCAAGCCCCCCTCCCTACCCCTTCCCCCTGCTTCTATGAGGGTGCTCCCTCACCTGGTCACCCACTCCTTCGGTTCCCTAAGCAGGGGATCCTGAGTCAATTAAGATGGGTAGAGTCGAACTGAGCAAAAGAAAACTAAGTGGGCAAGCATGAATGTTTTGCTTTTTACTACTCTGGAATAAGGGTATGTTGTGAACTGTTTACGACTCCTGCCTTTATGTCCCTCAATGATGGACTGTCACCTAAAACTGTAGGCAGAATAGACCCCTTTCTCCCTTAACATACTATTTTATCAGAGTATTTTATCAGAGTAACAGAAATTAAAATAAGACAGGGAGCACCACTTATCACCTGGTTGGGGTCTTCAATTTGTCAGGTTAGAAATTGTGAGCAAGAATTATGAGCTCTCTGAATGTCTAGTAGCTCTTCTGTCCCTCAGCATTTGCCAGCCCCAACCAGATGCAGCAGGCAAGTCTGAGCTATAGTACATGTAGAGTTAAAATTCTCTTATAAACCTTGGTAATTAGTACCCTTATCTGTAGCTGTAAGTGTATTACAGCTTGTATGTTGTCTTAAGATGCAAGAATCACCAGTTCTAAAAAATGTTGGAGTTCTTGTGTAGGGCTAGGCAATTTGAATTCCTCAGTATTTGTAAGTGACTGGCTTTGTAGTTTCTAGGTAGTTCTAGATATCAGGTTATTCTAGATTCTTCTGCTGTTAGACTCAACCTGTAATATAGCTCCTGATCCCAGAATGTCTGCTGTGGTTTCATTGTGAAATGACTGCCATAGGCCTTTGTGTTAGAAAACTTTGTCTGTAGTTGGTGAAACTCTTTGGGAAGGTGGTGCAATGTTTAGGAGGTAGAAATTTGCTGTAAGAAGTTCTAAAATTTCATACTGTGACTCTCACTTCCTATTCTTTTCCTTGGGTTTGATGCAATGAAACCAGAGGGCCTTCCATTCCATCCCTTTGCCTTTTTTGGGACGCATACTCTCCAACTAAACCAAAAGAAATCCTTTCTCCCTTAATTACTTTCTTGTCAGGTTGTTTATGGCAACAAGAAAAGTAGTGAAGGCAGCAACTTAGACCTTTGTGTCTAAAGGTTTATGTTTAAAATCTATTGAACCTTTCCAGTGACTTGAGCATGGGATTTCTATTATCTGGCTCTTCACAGCTTTCTATCTTTCATTTGTTGTGCCGGCTAGCTTTAGTTAAACTTGACACAAAAGTAGAGTCATCTGAGAAGAGAGAAACTTAGTTGAAAATGCTTCTCTCAGATTGGCCTGTGAACAAACTTGTGGTGTATTTTCTTACTGATTTATGTATGGGGACCTCAATAGATTCCAGGCCCTAGGATACTTGAAACAATGTCACCTCTGGGAAAGTAGTCTTCTAATGTGTAGGAAAGTATGGAGAACAAGTCAAGGGAAACAAGCCAGTAAGCACCACTCCTCCTGCTGTAAGATGAAATAAACTCATTGTTCCCCAACTTTCTTTTGGCCATAGTGTTTTTAACACAGTAGTAGAAACCCTAAGACACTTCCTTAGCTTTCTACTCCAGTCTCCCTTTCCTTCTTCCATACCTCTCTCATTTCTGCCCTGTCTATGTTCTTGAAATGTTCAGTTGATTCTTATTGCTATTGGCACTGTCAAAACTGTAGCAAATTTGGAGAAGCACATCACCACCTTTTTTAAAAAACTTATTTTATAAGAAGTTTTCTTCATTTACATTTCAAATGCTATCCCGAATGTCCCCTATACCCTCCTCCCACCCTGCTCCCCTACCCACCCACTCCCACTTCTTGGCTCTGGC
>NC_034591.1:97316998-97318415 GCF_900095145.1 Mus pahari | reverse complement strand
AACACGTGGATATTTCATTCCTCCCTAAAATAGGGAATAAAATACCCATGAAAGAAGTGGCAGAGACAAAATTTGGAGCTAAGATGAAAGGATGGACCATCCATTGACATCACCACCTTTTGCTGTTGGTGCTGATGTTGTCAATTTCTTGGGACACTGTCTTCTACTTATCTGTTAATGCGCCTGGTCACTCTGCACCTTGGTGTTCCCTAATGGGATTGTTGCTGCTCTGATGACTGTATCTGTGATGTCTCTATTCAGCCAACATCACTAAATGCTGGCAGAAAAGCAACACTCAAAAAACAAAAAACAAAAAACAAAAAACTGTTGACTGTGATGTTGAAGTGTAAACAAATAAACCTTTTCCTCCCCAACTTGGGTTTGGTCACTTTCACCACAGCAACAATAATCCTAACTAAGGCAATGTGTATGAAATTAACTCAGCTGCACCAGCACCAGGTCACCTAGGATGGGGATTCTGCAGACACCCCAATGGTCCCTAGCGGTCTGCCCAAGCAATCTTAGGATCACTGGTGAGTGGAACACAACTTCTGCACCAATCCAATCACGCACAGGACCTGAGACAGTACTAGGGAAGCAGAGAACAGGCCTGACCAGGCACACAAATCCCTTCCGGTCTGCTCCAGCACCTGGTCCCCTAGGGTACAGAGTGGGCTGACACCACCATGGTCCATAGAGGACTGCCCACTCGATCTTAGGATAACTGGAGAGTGGAACACAACATCTGCTCCAATCCAATTGCTCATGGACCTGAGACAGCACTTGGGCAGCAGAGAACGGGCCTGACCAGGGGCGCAAGCCCCTTCTGGTCTGCACCAGCAGCAGATCACCTAGGGCGCAGATTTGGAGGACAACCCCAACTTCCCTAGCAGACTGCCCAAGCGATCTTAGGATCACTGGTGAGTGGAACACAACAGCTGTTCCAATCCAATAGTGACAGGCCTGTGACAGCAGGAACAAGGACACCAGAGCTTTTCCTGACCAGAGGCTCAGGTTCCTTTTAATCAGTTCAGGTTTACCTTGGTTTTGAACAGACCAGACACTCCACGGTCCTCAAAGGAGACACCACTTCCATGCACTGTAACATGCCCAGGATCTTAGGACAACAGGATCCCAGGATAACAGGAGCTGGGTCACACTAGTATTTGAGTGTCTCAGAGGAGCTTGACTGCCAAGAACTCAGACACACCCAGAATCTCAGGTTCACAGGAATCCACAATCAAAGAATCACAGAGAAATCTGGACTCTGAGAATTCCTGAATCAACTGGGATTATAGGAAGGATGGGCTCCAAAAAGATATATTGAGGGCAACAAGTACGAGAGATAATCAGATGGCAGGAGGCAAGCATAAGAACAGAAGCAATAGAAACCAAGGTTACTTGGCACCATCAGAAC
>NC_034591.1:97315243-97316418 GCF_900095145.1 Mus pahari | reverse complement strand
AAAACACCAGTACAAGGACGGAAACCACTCCCTAGAAAAAGCAAGAAAATAATCCTTCAAGAAACCTAAAAGAAGACAGCCACAAGAACAGAATGCCAACTCTAACAACAAAAATGACAGGAAGCAACAATAACTTTTCCTTAATATCTCTTAATATCAATGGACTCAATTCCCCAATAAAAAGGCATAGACTAACAGATTGGGTCCACAAACAGTACCCAACATTTTGCTGCTTACAGGAAACTCATCTCAGGGAAAGAGACAGATACTACCTCAGAGCAAAAGGCTGGAAAACAATTTTTCAATCAAACGGTCTGAAGAAACAAGCTGGAGTAGCCATTCTAATATCAAATAAACTCGACTTCCAACCCAAAGTTATCAAAGACAAAGGGGGACTCTTCATACTCATCAAAGGTAAAATCTTCCAAAACGAACTCTTAATCCTGAATATCTATGCTCCAAATGAAAGGGCAGCCACATTCATTAAAGAAACTTTAGTAAAGCTTAAAGCACACATTTCTCATCACACAAAAATAGTGGGAGACTTCAATACCCCACTCTCATCAATGGACGAATCCTGGAAACAAAAACTAAACAGAGTCACAGTGAAACTAACAGAAATCAAGAAACAAATGGATCTACCATATATCTACAGAACATTTTATTCTAAAATAAAAGGCTATACCTTCTTCTCAGCACCTCATGGTACCTTCTCCAAAATTGACCATATAATTGGTCACAAAACAGGTCTCGACAGATTCAAAAATATTAAAATTGTCCCATACATCCTATCAGACCACCATGGTCTATAGCTGATCCTCAATAACAACATAAATAATATAAAGTCAATATTTACATGGAAATTGAAAAAAACTCTCCTCTATGATACCTTGGTCAAGGAAGAAATAGAGAAAAAAATGAAAGACTTTTTAGAGTTTAATGAAAATGAAGCCACAACATACCCACAACATTATGGGACACAATGAAAGCATTCCTGAGAGGAAAGCTCATAGCTCTGANTGCCTCTAAAAAGAAACTAGAGAGAGCATACACTAGCAGCTTGATAGCACATCTAAAAGCTCTAGAACAAAAGGAAGCAAATTCACCCAAGAGGAGTAGACTACAGGAAATAATCATACTTGGGTGAAATCAACCAAGTGGAAACAAAAAGAACT
>NC_034591.1:97306690-97310299 GCF_900095145.1 Mus pahari | reverse complement strand
TCAAAGTAAATGGAGAGAAACTTGAAGCAATCCCACTAAAATCTGGGACTAGGCAAGGCTGCCCACTTTCTCCCTACCTATTCAATATAGTACTTAACAGAACAGCAATGGCCTGTGCTGTAAGATCAAGAATNGATAAATGGGACTTCATAAAATTGCAAAGCTTCTGTAAGGCAAAAGACGTGGTCAGTAAGACAAAAAGGCCACCAACAGATTGGGAAAGGATCTTTAACAATCCTAAATCAGAAAGGGGACTAATATCCATTATATATGAAGAACTCAAGAAGACGGACTCCTGAAAACCAAATAACCCCATTAAAAATGGGGCACAGAGCTAAACAAAGAATTCTCAACTGGGGAATATCGAATTGCTGAGAAGCACTTCAAAAAGTGTTCAACATCCTTAATCATTAAGTAAATGCCAATCAAAACAACCCTGAGATTCCACCACACACCAGTGAGAATGGCTAAGATCAAAATTTCAGGTGACAGCAGATGTTGGCGAGGATGTGGAGAAAGAGGAACACTCCTCCATTGTTGGAGGGACTGCAAGCTTGTTTAACCACTCTGGAAATCAGTCTGGCGGTTCCTCAGAAAATTGGACATAGTACTACCTGAGGATCCAGCAATTCCTCTCCTGGGCATATATCCAGAAGATGTCCCAGCTGGTAATAAGGACACATGCTCCACTATGTTCATAGCAGCCTTATTTATAATAGCCAGAAACTGGAAAGAACCCAGATGTCCCTTAACAGAGGAATGGATACAGAAAATGTGGTACATTTACACAATGGAATACTATTCAGCTATTAAAAACAATGAATTTATGAAATTCCTCAGCAAATGGATGGATCTGGAGGATATCATCCTGAGTGAGGTATCCCAATCACAAAAGAGCTCACATGATATGCACTCACTGATAAGTGGATATTAGCCCAGAAACTTAGAATTCCCAAGATACATTCTTAGAATTGGGAACTAAACATCCATGGAAGGAGTTACAGAGACAAAGTTTGGAGCTGAGACATAAGGATGGATCATCCAGAAACTGCCCTATGCAGGGGTCCATCCCATAATCAGCCACCAAATGCAGACACTATTGCATACACCAGCAAGATTTTGCTGAAAGGACCCTGATATAGCTGTCTTCTGTGAGACTATGCCAGTGACTGGCAAACACAGAAGTAGATGAGCAATTGAATGGAAGACAATGCCCCCAATAGAGGAGCTAGAGAAAGTACCCAAGGAGCTTAAGGGGTCTGCAACCTTGTAGGCAGAAGTATAATATGAACTAACCACTACCCCCAGAACCTGTGTCTCTAGCTGCATATGTAGCAGAAGATGGCCTAGTCAGCCATCATTGGGAAGAGAGACCCCTTGGTCTTGCAAACTTTATATGCTCCAGTACAGGGGAATACCAGGGCCAAGAAGTGGGAGTGTGTGGGTAGGAGAGCAGGGGTGTTATAGCAGATCCTGGGGATAGCAGTTGAAAAGTAAATGCAGTAAATACCTAATAAAAATTGTTAGAAAAGTTCTTTTCCTAGAATGCTCCTGAATCACAAAAAACAATATTTATCATAAACTATTGTGGAGAATTAAAGCCAATGTATGTTACTAGATCAAATTTAATAGAAATAAATGGTTAATAATGCAATAATATTTTAAAGTTGCCTTGTACAATGGAATAATATTTTATCTCTCCATGTAATTTAATTCATCTGAGTTCCCAATTATGAGACCATAATAATTGACATCAGTGCTTTACAGTTTTTTAAAAGGTTTATTCTTTTTTATTTATTTGTATGTGTCTATATGACTATATACCATGTGATTGTGGGTATCCATGGAAACCAGAAGAGCACATTAGATACACTAGAGCTGGGGTTCCAGGAAGTTTTGCTGGGAATCAAACTAGGGTTCTCTGTATGAGCAGTAAGTACTCTTAAGATCTGAGTCTTCAGGCCCTGAAACTGTAATTTAATGTTTTTACAGTGGAAGATAGACATAATTTTATTACAAAAATAATGAGCATTTCAAAATGATTTATTTCTCATCTTATTACCAGTAATGTAAAATGAAATGCTACCTGACAAATAAAATATCTTAATAAGAAACAGCAACTGACTGTCTAAAAATAAGATGTGAATCATATTATAAATAAGAGCACACATTGTTTGCTGCAGGAAAACCCTAAACAATCAGTTGTTTATTGAAACACACAAAAACAATTGTAACACAAGGAAAAAATATCTTATTACAGTTCTTAAACATTTCCTTTAAATAATAATGGAAATAAAGATGGAATCAGCACACCAAAGAGGAAATTTTTTCTTCACAGTAAAAGTAATCTTTAGCATTAATGATGAGGTGAGACTTAACCATGTCTCAAATGCAGTAAGAACAAGGCAAAATTACATGTTATGGTTGTATAGCCCGGTGTTCTTGTGGTATTCTTAGCAGGGAGAGACTCTGACTCTTATTTCCTGCCTTTGGGACCCCTTTGCTCCTGCAGCTTTAATGTGAGAATGAATGCCTGCTCTCATTGTACCTTATTAGGCCATGTTTGTCTGATGTTTCTGGAAGGGCTTCTTTTTTCTAAGAGGATGTGAAATAGGTGTGGATGTGGGGAGTAGAGGAAGTGGAGGGGAAAGATTGAGGGGAAGGGAGGGATGGGATACTGTAGTTGGAATGTAATATGTGATAGAAGAATAAATAGAAAGAAAAGAAACTAAAAATGCAAGCCATAGGTGAGTTGGTACAGCAGATAAGACCACCTGATGTTTATGCATGCATGCAGACTTGAGTTATGTGAAGTTCAACTGTTGCCTTATTGTATGTGTTTATGCTTTATATAGAAAATGAAACTTCAAGAAGTACATAAACCCAAGAGAGGTTCTTTTCTAAAAGAAGACAAGATTTACCTTGCATGTCTGCAAGGTACCACAGACCCTCTTCCAAGCTTCATACTGTCCTCCCTCAGAGATTGCTGTCATTTCAGCAAGTAAAAAGGCTCATATGTGAAAGAGTATTACAACATCATGACGCTTTTTCAAAAAGTATCTATGACATCCTGACACATTCTTTTGTGAAATTTAGACATAGCTATTATTACAAAAGAGATGAAGTAGTTTATTCAGTGCTAAATGTGTATTGTGATATTTGGTTTAGAATAATCACAGAACATATATTCAGGATTTCCTATGTGGCATATTTCAACATACAAAAGATCCTATGAACTTTTCAGAGTTTCAGAACAAAAGAACACCTTAAACAAAGGCACTTTTCAGTTATTGTGCTAGGAACAGAAGGCAGGTTGAAAGCAATATACAGAACCCTCTGCTGTCAGTTTTATGTGATAGCTGATGACATTCTTGTCTTTACGGTTGCTAGAAGAGACTGGCCTGCTAAGAACACATTAGAAAGAATTTATCCCCTAGTCAGAGAGATGTGACATCAGAGTTGAGCAATGAATGGATATTATTGAGTTTACATGTAGTCCGAGATTACTTGAAATATTCCAGTTTTGCTGTTGTGACTTAACACAATAATCTGCATCACACACACACACACACACACACACACACACACACACACACACACACACACACA
>NC_034591.1:97284883-97306665 GCF_900095145.1 Mus pahari | reverse complement strand
ACACACACACACACACACACACACACACACACACATTCACTCTCCTCCTTCCAGTAATTTTAGTTCATAGATTTCCCTGTTGGATAAGTATTACCAATTCAATGATCACATTTTTATGTCTTATGGTGATATAAAAACTTATCATTAGAATATGATAGAGGTTAGCAAGCACAAGTTCATGCCATACAAAATTGTTACATAGATAGAGTAAATGATCTCTAGGTCCTACCTTTAACTGAGGAAATATTATCAGTTTATATATACTGGGGAAAGAGAAATTATGCTCAATAAAGGGATAAGCCTTTTGAAGCTATTGAGAAAATATAATCTTTTAAAACTAGAAAGGTTCCTCTAAGTAAAATAAGAAATCCACAGGAGCATGGAAACACAAGAAATATATGATGTATAAGAGAACACGATATCTTGATCCTCATTTTTAGTTTCACTGAAAACAAGATCAGCATCATTTCTAAATTATTTTATAATTAGGAAAAAATACACAGGTATCCTAATACTTCAAGTTTTAAGAGATCTAAAAATAAAGTAAAATTTAAGAAATACATTATAAAAGTCTAAGAGTTGGCAGAGATAACTAACCCCTCCTCCATGGGTGTGATATCAAAAAGTACCTCCTGAAGAGTAAGTAAGTTATGCACACACAGTCAATGCAATCTTTAGCAAAATAATGTGAGCATTTGTTCTAGCTCTCCCACAAAGTGCGCATAGGGTTAGTGAGATGGTATCACTGTTAAGAGTGATTTCCTTGAAAATCTGGTTACTTGAGTTCAATTCCCAGAGTACACATACAAATCCAAATGCAGAGTGTACACATCTGTAATCCCAGCATATCTTGCTCTGGAAATGGAACACAGGAACAGGAGAACAAAGAAGTTCACTGGCTAATCAGTCTGAAATAAAGAATGGAAGGGGAAAAAAATTGAGACATAAATTCAACCAAGTGGAAGGAGAAAACTGATGCCTGATAGCTGTTAGTTGTACTCTGATGTCCACACACGGTGTGGCACACATAGACATGCACACACATACACACACACACACACACACACACACACACACACACACACATGCCTGCATATGCACATGCTCTCACACACAAACATTGCACAGGTGTAATATAAAGATAATAGCCTTACACATGAAAATGCTTTCCAGAACTCTGGATGTTTTGGGCTATGAGCAAACCTAACCTGTGTGACAGCAGAGAGGTTCATTTGCAAGCCTGGTCCCTGTAGCAGTCTTCTCTCTCTCTCACTCAGATACTCAGATCTCCATATTGCTTTTCATTATTTTGCAAGTTCTGTCTAGATAACCAACATTTCCTCAGATGTTCTTTGAACAAGAATTCCAATAATGAGCTAATTTCTGAGTTTCACATCAAAGAAATGAGACTGAGAATGGGCTGAGATATGTCTGTAAAGTTGGGTTTATACCGTTTGCCTATGATTTTGCTATATTCTATATTCAAATCCTATTCAACAATCATTACATTGACCAATATATCCCAAGCAGTTTAAGTAGTCATAAGAATTCATCATACATAATCCTATAATCCCCAATTACATACTTTGACTTTCTTTATTTTTTTTATTTATTTTATAAGTATCTCCCCTCTTTTACCTTCCCCAATGCATATGAACATGGGCACATGTGCATCAGTGCACATGTACCTGTGTGTGTGTGTGTGTGTGTGTGTGTGTGTGTGTGTGTTTGTGTGTGTGTGTCCATGTGTACACACATGCATACACATGCAATAGTGGATATGTAACAGTTAAAGGTAAACTTGTAGATGTCATATTTTCCAAAATCTCACAGCACTTGTGAATCTTTATCCTCAGATGCTGAGGATAAATACCTAAGGTATTTCAAGAACATGCATATTTATTATTTCTCACATGATCCTCAAGTTCTCAGGATGTTAATATTTCAAATCATCAGTAGACTATTTCCACACCGCCTAATTACTGACATACCTAATTTTACTGTGAGTCACCTATTACATTTTCCATAGATTAAGCTTTGTATCAATCCTGAATTGAACAAGTCTATTACAGCATGTCTCCAAAAACATACACTCACTCTCCGTCTATGTGTCAAAGTTCATTGGAGAATTTTAATTACTCTTATATCAGTTATGTTTAGCCTCATCGAATTTTTATGTTGCTTTAATGACTTCCTGGGATATCATTACTTGTATTTATGTAGGATAAAGTGTGTAATGCAAAAGTAAATATTAACTGTATACTCTCTGCTCCCATATTTCTGAAGATGTAGCCGTATTTAAATTAGTAGGCTAATAAGCCTATAATGACAATCAAGTAAAAGTAAAAAACAATCTCACAACTTTTACATGTAATCAAGAGGTAAAACAGATGCAGATAACAAAAAGAATGATGCAGAATGTTGAGGGAAATAGAGCACAATTTTTTTGAGCCAAAGGCTTAGCCAAGTTGTCACTACACAGGAAGGATTCATGAAGACCAATAAAGAGCTGTTCTCATGAATACTAGGGAGATAAGATATGAGTTGAGTCTACTGGCTATAAGGGCAGGGTATTAGAGTAGTCTCTGTATCAATCACTGTTGATGTTCCACTGAGAAAATATGTGGCAAAACAAATGTAATGAAATAAGAATCGCTTTGTCTTACTATCTGCAGCTACAGTCCATAAGGGCAGCGGGAGCATGACACCACTGATCACTCTGAATTTGCAATCAAAGGGCAGAAAAATGAATGCTGGTGCTCACAAGGAGTCCTACATCATGTCTTCATTTTGTGCAGTCTATTTTAGAGTGGGTCTTCCCTCCTCAATTAAACTTCCCTGGAAAGTTCCACAGTAGCATCTTTTGGGTGATTCCATATCTCTTTAGCTGACAACGAAAATGAGCCATTGGAAGATTGGATAGATACAAACAACCACATCACACACTTTAAAGAAAACAAAATTTACAGTGAAACAGAACTCTTTCAATTCTATGAAGGTGAGGATTCTGGGATGAATAAATTTGGAATTGCAGTTTGGTTATTAATAGTATTTTAAAATGAAGCTATATCAATGATATAAAAAATAAAGTTGAAATAGCAACTGCTAGTGCCAATTATGTAAGTTTTCTACAAAATTCACCTGAAATAATTGAAGAGTGTGTCCAGACATTAGATTAGATTATCACTGTGCACAAAACAGTCTTGCATTAAAACATGTCAGTATCTAGAAAAGAAAGTCATTGCGGAACTTCAGAGTTTTAAATGACAAAGCTAGCTATCATGTTAGATTATTATATACCCCACCTTTGAGTGGATGCCAATGGTTCATCTTTAATTCCTATATCCTAGGTTCTTTAACAAATATATTAAAATGTGCCATTTTAAGTGGATGCTCTTTAAACAGTACAATTAAGTCAGCATGACAACACATCTATTTATAACATGGTCTACTGAATATTTAACACCCATGTTGAGTCCCTGTCATAGTTATTTTTTCTATTGCTATGACAAAACATCATACCAATGCAACTTAGAAAACATTTAGTATGGGGATCATGGTTCTAGAGAGTTACATTAGCAGCATGGTGTAGAGCATGACAGCATGCAGGCAGTCATAGTCATAGCTATGGCTGGAGCAATAGCTGAGAGCTCACATTTGACCAACAAGCCTGAGAGAGACAACTAGGAATTTCCTGAGATTTTGAAACTCTAAAGCCTGCTCCCAGTGACACACTTCTCCTCAAAAGGCCATATCTCCTAATCTTTCCCAAAACTGTTCTACTAACTGGGAATCAAGTATTTAAATATATGGGCGTATGGAGTTCATGCTCTTCCACACCACAATAGTTTCCTTGATCATGGTGTCTTATAACTGCAATAGGACAGTGATTAAGACAATCACTTACCCATATACACATAAATTAAATCTTCAATGAAACAGTATTCTTATATTTATCACCATTTCCCTATTACGTTTATAAGTGTTTCTATTTGTCTATGAATGTATTTGAATACCTATATGTATGAGTATCTATTGCATACATAAGCATAACCACGATGACATTTTGTGTGACTTTTTCCTGTTCTGAGTTCATGAGCAAAATCATATCTTCCTAGACATAGCTGCCCAAATCACACAAATCACATGATTTTAAGAAACATGAGGGATTAAGTAAAAATAAATTAGTGTCACATTAAATCATTGAGGATTCATATAACTAATATTTCTTTTTTATTGGATATGTATTATATTTACATTTCAAATGTTATCCCCTTTCCTAATTTCCACTCCAGAATCCCCCTCTCCCATCCCCCTTGTACTGCTTCTTTAAGGATGCTCCTTCGCTACCAACTACACCCACCTCACTGTCCTGGCATTCCCCTACACTAGGAAATTCAGCCTTCACAAGACCAAGGACTTCTCCTTTTCTTGATGCCAGACAATGCCTTCCTTTGCTACATATGAAGCTGGAGTCATGGGTCCCTCCATGTGTATTCTTTGCTTGGTGGTTTAGTCCCTGGGAGCTCTGGGGTGTCTGGATGGTTGATGTTGTTGTATGTCCTATGGGGTTGCAAACCCCTTCAGCTCCTTGTTTTTTTTTTTTTTTTTTTTGGTTGCTTGAGACAGGGTTTCTCTGTATAGCCCTGGCTATCCAGGAACTCACTTTGTAGACCAGGCTGGNCTCAAATTCAGAAACCCACCTGCCTCTGCCTCCCAAGTGCTGGGATTAAAGGCGTGCGCCACCACGCCCAGCACCAGTTCTTTCTCTAAATCCTCAATTGGGAACCTCATGCTAAGTCCAATACTTGGCTGCAAGCATCCACCACTTTATTTGTCAGGTTCTGGCAAAGCCTCTCAGGAGACAGCTATATCAGGCTCCTGTAAGCAAGAACTTCTTGGCAACTACAATGGTGTCTGGGTTTTGTGTCTGTATATAGGATGGATCCCCAGGTGGGGCAGTCTCTGTATGGCCTTTCCTTCATTCTCTACTCTATACTTTCTCCTTGTACTTCCTTTAGACAGGAAGGGCCATTCTGGATTAAAAATTTGGAGATGATGGGTGGACCCATCCCTCAACCTGAATTTGTTAAAATTCAGCTAATTTTAGCCCTGTTGGGTCCTGGGAGACTCTTGCTTTCCTGGCATCTGGGACTTGCTTGTGGCTACCCCCAGTTCCCCACCCCCCATTGCTACATACCACTGTTCAAATTGCTGACACTCTGTACATCATCTATCTCCATTTCTTCTCCTGCTCCCTTCCTCCCTCCCCATTCCATCTTCCTCTCCATGGGAGGTAATCCCATGAATATTTTGTTCCCCCTTCTATGAAGGATTGAAGCATCCACATTCTAGTACTCCTTCTTGAGCTTGATATGTTCTGTGAATTGTATCTTGGGTATTCAGAGCTTTTGGGCTAATATCCCCTTAGTGAGTACATACCATGTGTGTTCTTTTGTGACTGGGTTACCTCACTCAGAATATTTTCTAGTTCCATTTTTGTCTACAAATTTCATGAAGTCATTGTTCTTAATAGCTGAATAGTTATCCATTGTGTAAATGTACCACATTTGCTATATTCATTCCTCTGTTGAGGGGCATCTGGGTTCTTTCCAGTTTCTGCCTATTAGAAATATGAACATAATGGAGCATGTGTCCTTATTATATGTTGGAACATCTTTTGGGTATATGCCCAGGAGCAGTATAGTTTGGTCCTCAGGTCCAATTTTTTGAGGAACAGTCAGACTGAGTTCCAGAGTGGTTGTACTAGCTTGAAATTCCACAAACAATGGAGGAATGTTTCTCTTCTCCACATCTTCATCAGCATCTGCTGTCACCTGAGTTTTTGATCTTAGCCATTCTGATTGGTGTGAGGTGGAATCTCAGGGTTGTTTTGATTTGCATCTCCCTGATGACTAAGGATGCTGAACATTTCTTTAGTTGCTCCTTAGCCATTTGATATTCCTCAGTTGAGAATTCTTTGTTTAGCTCTGTACCCAATTTTTAATAGGGTTATTTGGTTCTCTGCAGTCTGATTTCTTGTGTTCTTTGTATATATTTGTATATACATTTGTAATAGTCCTCTATAGGATGTAGGATTGGGAAAGATCTCTCTCCAATCTGTTAGTTACCATTTTGTCCTATTGACAGTGTCCTTTGCCTTACAGAAGCTTTGCAGTTTTATGAGTTCCCATTTGTCCATTGTGGATCTTAGAGCATAAGTTGTTGCTGTTCTGTTCAGGAAAATTTTCTCTGTGCATATGTGTTTGAGGCTCTCCCCTACTTTCTCTTCTATTAGTTTCAGTATATCTGTTTTTATTATTATTATTATTATTTTCTTTATTTACATTTCAAATGCTATCCCGGAAGTTCCCTATAACCCCCCCCCGCCCCTGCTCCCCTACCCACCCACTCCCATTACTTGGCCCAGGCCTTCCCTTGTGCTGGGTCATATAAAGTTTGCAAGACCAAGGGGACTCTAATCCCAGTGATGGCCGATTAGGCCATCTTCTGCTACATATGCAGCTTGGAACACAGGGTCCCCAATAGAGGAGCTAGAGAAAGTACCCAAGGAGCTGAAGGGGTCTGCAACTCTATAGGTGGAACAATAATATGAGTATATCTGGTTTTATGTGGAGGTCCTCAATGCAACTGGACTTAAGCTTTGCACAAGAAGATAAGAATGGATCAATGTGCATTCTTCTACATACTGACTGCCAGTTGAACTAGCACTATTTGTTGAAAATGCTGTCATTTTTTTTTTTCCACTGTATGGTTTTAGCTTCTTTGTGAAAAAGCAAGTGACCATAGTTATGTACGTTAATTTCTGTATCTTCAATTTTATTCCATTGATCTCCCTGTCTGTCACTGTACCAATACCATGCAGTATTTATCACTATTGATCTGCAATACAGCTTGAGGTCAGGGATGGTGTTTCTGCCGGAGTTCTTTTATTATTGAGAATAGTTTTTGACATCCTGGGTTTTTTGTTATTCCAAATGTATTTGCAAATTGAACTTTCTAATTCTATGAAAAATTGAGGGGGAATTTTGATGGGGATCTCATTAAATCTGTAGATTGCTTTCAGCAAGATGACCATTTTTTACTATGTTAATTCCTCCAATCCATGAGCATGGAGGATCTCTCCATCTTCTGAGGTCTTTGGTATCTGTCTTCAGAGACAGTAACTTGAAGTTACTGTCATACAGATCTTCCACTTGCTTGGTTAGAATTATACCAAGGTATTATATATAAAATGTAACTACTGTGAAGGGTATTGTTTCCCTAATTTCTTTCTCAGCATGTTTATCCTTTGAGTAGAGGAAGGCTACTGATTTGATTGAGTCAATTTTGTATCCAGTCACTTTGCAGAAGTTGTTTATCAGGTTTAGGAGTTCTTTGGTAGAATTTTTGGGGTCACTTAAGTATACTATCATATCATCTCCAAATTGTGATATATTTACATCCTCTTTTCCAACTTGTATTCCCTTTGACCTTCGATTGTTGTCTAATTGTTCTGGCTAGGATTTAGAGTACTATATTCAATAGGGAGAGAGTGGATAACCTTGTCTACTCCCTGATTTTAGTGGGATTGCTTCAAGTTTTTCTCCATTTAGTTTGCTGTTGGCTACTGGTTTGCTTCATATTACTTTTGCTATGTTTAGATATGGGCCTTGAATTCCTGGTCTTTCCAAAGACTTTTACCATGAATGGGTGTTGAATTTTGTCAAATGCTTTTTCAGCATCTAATGAAATGTTCATGTGGTTTTTGTCCTTGAGTTTGTTTATATAGTGGATTACATTGATGGATTTCCATGTATTGAACCATTCCTGTATCACTTGGATGAAGACTAATTCATCATGGTAAAAGATCATTTTGATGTGTTCTTGGATTCAGTTTACAAGAATTTTACTAAGTATTTTTGCATTAATATTAGTAAGAGAAATTTGTCTAAAGTTCTCTTTTTTTATAGGGTCTTCATGTGGTTTAGGTGTAAGAGTAATTGTGGCTTCATAGAAAGAATTGGATATCTTTCTTCTGATTCTATTTTGTGGAGTAGTTTGAAGAGTATTGGTATTAGGTCTTATTTGAAGGTCTGATAAACTTCTGCAGTAAACCCATCTGGCCCTGGGCTTTTTATGGTTGGAAGAGTTTTAATGGCTGCTTCTATTCCTTTAGGGTTTGTGGACCTGCTTAGATGATTTATTTAATCCTTATTTAAATTTGGTACCTGGTAACTATTTAGAAAATTGTCCATTTCATCCAGATTTTCCATTTTTGTTGAGTATAGGCTTTTGTAATAGGATCTAATGATTTTTTTTTTAATTTCCTTTGTTATGTCTCCATTTTCATTTCTGTTTTTGTTAATTTAGAATACTGTCCCTGTGCCCTCTAGTTAGTCTGGCTAAGGGTTTGTCTAGCTTGTTGATTTTCTCAAAGAACCACCTCCTGGTTTTATTGATTCATTGTATAATTCTTTTTGTTTCTACTTGGTTGATTTCATCCCTGAGTTTTATTATTCTCTGCTGTCTACTCCTCTTGGGTGGATTTGCCTTGTTTAGTTCTAGAGCTTTCAGGTGTGCTGTCAAGATGCTAATATATTCTCTTTCCAGTTTCATTTTGGAGGCACTCAGAGCTGTGAGTTTGCCTCTTTGCACTGCTTCATTGTGTCCGAAAAGTTTCAGGTATGTTGTGCCTTTATTTTCATTAAATTCTAAAAAGCTTTTAATTTTTTTATTCCTTCCCTGTCCAAGTTATCATTGAGTAGAGGACTGTTCAACTTCCATGTGTATGTGGGCTTTCTGTTGTTTTTATTGTTATTGAAGACCAGCGTTAGTTCAAGGTGATCTGATAGGATGCATGATATTCTTTCAAATACTATTTCAAAATATTCAATACAAGTTTTATTGTGCTTAATAAGCACACACTGACATTGTCCTAAATTATTGACTCTTGAAGAACTCAGTATAGAAAGGACTGAAACCTCCTATATATAGACAAGCAAATGTCGGGAACTGATTTTTCCCTCTACAACAGCCGAAGAATTTGTGGCTCCAGATTTTGGGTAGATACAGGCTTTTCTGACCTGTCTCTTACCTTTTCATGCCTGCTAAACTCAAATGAAATGGCAACAGAATCTTTGGGAGCTATTGAACATTCTTTTATCCATTTAGCAGTAATAGAATGAAATAAGTGAAAAATGACTTCTGACATGACTTACCACATGATAATGGAAATATTCTTTGTGTTGTGAGAAACAAGGCAAAACAATAGTATTTTGAGGATGTGCTTTTGAGCAATTGGATCTTTAGTAGAACAAACTTTTCTTAGAAAAACAAATATATTATGGGAAAGCTTAGGAAAATTCATCAATTATTTTAAAATATTTTTCTTCACTTACTAAAGTACTAGCATATAGAGATCATAAAATATTTTAATAGATCTATATTGACATTTGTTTCTGAAGCTTTAGATTGAAGAGATCATATATATTCAAAGTGGCCATTTTTTTTAAAGCCCAAAACTCTCACATAAAACTGGAATACATTTTGAAGAAAACCCAATAACAACATAGAAAAAATTAAAAGAGATTAAAAAGAAAATAATTCTTTGGAAAATGCATTTTAATAAAAGTTCTAACACATCAAAAGATACATGGAAATGATATTAAGTTTACAATATTGTTCTTCAAGATAGCAGACCTAGTGGTAAGAAAATAAGCCATAATTAGCAAACCATTAAAACAGTCCTGAAATGGCAGATGCAAAAAGGGTTCACACTGATAATGAAATAAAGCAGAAAAGAAGAAACAAGCAGTCCCAGCACAGACCTAATCCATCACCCATTTTAGAGTTTGTCTTCAAGATAAAGTGTCACTCTGTCTCTGTGACCTTACTTATGTAAGACTCTGTCATCACTAATATGAGCTATGGAAAGAAACCCTCAAAGTCCTATGCTTGTTTTTCAAGTCTACCCTTTACTGCACTGTGCCATGATATTTTGCAAACATAAATAAAACAGCCGTGCTTGAGTACAGTGCTGTTTTCAGACAAGGGACTTCTCAGGGCAAGGATATCACATGTGTATCCTTACTGATGCTCACTGTATCTAAGCTTAGCAGTCTGCTAAGTTCTATTCCTTCAGGATACAGACTTGTGGGTGCATTGGTTCCATTGCTTGCCCCTCTGATAGACATATCTTCAGTTAATCAGAGGCTTGCATGAAGTTGTATTATGACCAAGAGTGAGGATCCACCCAAAATAAAGTGCAGTATTTTTCTGTGTGCCCACTCTAAATGACTTTCAGGAAAAGTTGGTAAGATCAGTTTCCCTTTCTTAACCTCCAGGGAGAGTACTTCGCCCACGTAGTTCACACACTTCATCATCTATAACTCCTGTGTTACTCCCCTGATGAAGAGTTAGGGCAGTTCTTTTGTGATTGATTCACTTTGTACATTCCAGAACATTATTCCAGTGACCACCTCTCACCCTGGGTTTACTTGCTTCTCTCTCTCTTTTTCAAGACAGGGTTTCTTGGTTTGGCGCTGGCTGTCCTCGAACTCACTCTGTAGACCAGGCTGGCCTTACTTGCTTCTCTCTCAAACATCATATCATACCATATGTTTTATAGAACATTCAGAAACTATTCCCTAGGGAGATAAAATTTTCCATGTATGCTATTACCCTGAAATAATAAAAAAAATAGCATTTCAAACCACCTTATTTCTTGCTATTACTGATTCTGAAAATAGGTCTGGGTAGATGGCTCAGCGGTTAAGAGGTCTGACTGTTCTTCCTGAGGTCCTGAGTTCAAATCCCAACAACCACATGGTAGCTTACAATGGTGTGTCTGAAGACAGCTACAGTGTACTTGCTGATTCTAAAAATAAGCATTGGGTTAACTTTGGAGCAGTTTTCCTGTGTTCCCCACTGCCCAGTATGCAGAACTTCAGTTAGAGACTCAAAGGATGGGGTGTCTAACAGCTTGGATTGTGTGATTTTTACCCTGTGGGCTTTTGAGGAATGTTGTGACTTGCTTCTCTATGTCTCTTGACTCCCACCAAGCATAGTGGATACATTCATTTTATGTAATATTGTGATGGTTAATATGTCAACTTGATGGATCTAAAATGGCTGAAGACATAGCCTCTGGGCATACCCACAAAGAATTTTCTAGATTAGGCTAAGTGACATGGGATGCTCAATCTAAATGTGGGTGCCACCATTCCACGGTTAGGATCCTGGAGAAAGCTAACATATATCTCCTTGATTTCTGATTATTGATGCTTTTCTAGCCATGTTAAATAGTACTCCATCCCACTTTCAGTCAAATTAACCTTCCTTCCTTGATATTGATTCTTCTTAGTTATTTGGCCACAGCAACCTGAAAAGTAGGAATGTAGTACCAAATCTCCCATCACTGGTATAACAAATGAGTAGGACATCACCAAATTTACCTTGTTGCCCTTCCTGGAGAGTCATGTCATCATTGGTTGATGGAGAATTTAGTCACAGTTCTGTACAGATTTCAAATTGACTGCCAACTGCAGGAACCATGTCAGAGAACTTGGCTCTCCTGTTTCAACACTTTCTAAGTACTTTTCTCTGACACTCCTAAAGGACTTTCTCCCACTTATTTTGTACTGAACCAATTATCCCCTTTCCACTTTATAGTCCTTTGATCATTGTTGTGAAATGTGGGATTGCAAGGTGGAGATGTCTAGTCTACCAAGGAATTCAGGAGAGGCATTTCTTTGAAATCCTTATTTCCCTTTATGCATTTGCACAAAGAAGTGGAAATGAACACAGACTTTGAAAACAAATCAGATGATCCTGATGATTAGAACATTGCTGCTGAGAAAACTGAATGAAGCACTTATTAAACTTCTCAGAGCCTTTTAAACATACACAGAATCTATGAAGTCTGAAAAGTCATTATAAAGTCAAAGATAATGGGCACGGGAAGAAATCAAACAAAATTTAGGACCATTAAAATTGAAGTCATTAAAATGAAGTCAGAACCTGCATTGGCTATTCTTGGTTGTCAACTTGACTATACCTGCAAATAATTAAAACCCAAGTGACTGGATATATTGTCAGGGTTTTACATGGTTGGATTACTTGAAGTGGGAAGACCCACCCTAAATCCAGATCTTTTGAGGTAGGAAGGTCCACCATATATTTGGGCCACATCTCTTGGTGGCAGTCTATTTCTTTGATATTACAGTGTATCCTAAATATCAGCTGAGATGCCAAGCCCCAGGGACTGGCTTTCTGGACTTTCCTTTGGTAGATAGTTACTGGTGAACTAGCTGGATCACAGCCTGGACACCTATAATAAACCGCATACACACACACACACACACACACACACACACACACACACACACGTCTGTGTGTTACAGTTCATTCAATGTATTTATATATGATTTTATATGAATATATTTGTTCTATGATTTCTCTTATTCTAGAGAATCCTGACGAATACAAACCCAGTAACTGAGGAGGTATTAGCCGTTGATTGCAGCTGGAATTGGGAAAGTGAGTTGCCTCCTAATAGGCTGCCCATGTTTCAGTGGATGGCCCTACACTTATGCCTATGGTGGCAGCAGTAAGTGGGCTCCTTACCTCTTAAATAGAATATGTGAACCTGGGAAGAAAAGGCTATAGGGTGTCTAGAATGGGTTGAAGGAAAGAAGGAAGGAGTTTGATTAAAATGTATGCACGCATGAAATTCTCAAAAAATATATTTAAAAAATGAGAACCCAGTGAAAATTTAATTTTCTGTACAATCTTTAACATTCCTTAAAGGAAAAATATAAGTGTGTAATTTAAATATGCATATAGTTAAGCATATATACTTTTATAATAAGTAGACAGTCACTACTGAGATAGACATTAGTGGAAAAGTTTGCTGAGAACTGGAAGATGACTCATGTGATAATGGTGATTGTAGCCACAGTTGAGGGTTTGAGCTCAATCTTCAGAAACTACATGGTGGCAGGTGAAAACTGTCTCCTGAAAGTGCATGACATAATCATGTGAACTACAACATACATACACCTCTCACCAAACACAAACATCAATTTTAAAAAATTACTAAAATATATATTAAAAATTAAAAAAACAGGAAATTATGATAATTATTTATGCTGAAAGTAGAAATGGCACTCAGCATCTAATATTTAAATTGCTCATGTATGTACATGTGTATACATGGGTGAAACACATAAGATAAAATCTAGTTATAGCTTTCTGCAGTATTCAATAAAATTATGGATCTAGGTCTCATCTTGGTTGAAATACAGCTTTGATATTCATGGAATATACCATATTTGGCATATTTTGATTGAATATTTATGACTGTTCATAGTTAATATGCAAAGTTATGCTAAAGAATTTCAATGCTTTTTTTTATTTTCACAGTGCCTCCACATGTGCATTTTTGGATTACAATTTTTAACCATCAGCTTTTTATCAGGTAGGCTTGTTAGACATAGTATTGTAGAGGGGGCTGGGGGGCCACTTATGAGTGGCTATTTGGGGTTTTGGCATAGATACTTTCCTCATAATTAATATATTTTTATTGCAGAAATATTTGCAGCTAACACACAAGCGTCCTTTAAAAATAGATGGAATTTTTATGCTCAAGAGTCCAATTAGAAGTTTGGGGAGAATGCTAACACTGGTGTATGTTTTCAGGCTAGGGAATATTATCCCTTAAAGAAACATATTTGTAAAATATTAGCGGTGCAAATGTCTCTTGGCCTCAAGTGGAAACGGCTGGAATGATCATGACACATTATTAAACGTGATGACAGTATTGCAGCCGTTCTCTCAAAGGGGATCTTTCAATTTCCCACACGCATCTCTTGAATCCCTCTTCATTCCATAATTTTCTCTGTTATTTTAGCCCTAAGCAAATAAAAGTAAATATAGTAGGCCAGCCTCAGTGTTACACATTTAAAAATAATGGAACATAACAAGAAAATAAATGACACCCTGTACATTATCTTACTCTAATAAAGCAGCTGAGATAATATCAGCTGAGATTCCAGTGTCTAACCCAAATACAAAGTCCTTTGTTTTTTTGTGGTTGAGGGGTAGGAATATTGTCAGAGAAAACATGACAAACATATGAATTAAATGTTATTTTTAGAGGTAATATTTCTGATGATGATGATTTCTCATCCACTACTAATTAGAATGACTATGTTGGGGAAAGTAAAATTTTATTTTTTATTAGAATTGAAACGCCCTACAGGAACAACTGTGTAACTAATACCAAAAACTTGGTCAATGCTTATGCCTGAATAATGATCTAAACTTGAAAGGAGAAAATATCAGTTATTATTGTTTCCCTGAATTAGCATGTTGTCATATTATCTTCTTAATATTCATGTTTGTATTGATAGAATACCAAGATGCTCAGCATGTGTCAGAGGGGCCCTTTAAAAAGGGTGTAATTAACATAGACAGGTTTGTCAAGGTACAAAGAATTATCAATGAGTTCTTGTTAAACCAGGCGCCTGTATCACTCCCAACCCACCCACACAAGGCCCAGGGACCATGAAAGAAGAGAGGTTAGTAATAATTTAGGAAGTGGATGTTAGCGAAGAGTGTCCCAAGAAGTTTCCGTTCAGACACTGTGATGCTAGGGTTGCAAACATGAGCAAACAGCTGTGGATACCTGCACAAGACTAGTCCTACCAATTTTCCAGCACACGTAGAGGAGATAATATCCCTTCTTGAGGAGCAAATGACTCATAACAGTTTCTCGAAAAGGGCGTGTTATTTCCTCTAATGATATCAACATTGGGGGACTGGGTAAGAATGGTTTAAAAGAGAGGAATTGGGAGACCAGAGGAAAATAGTGGGAGAATATAACTATAATTTACATATATGTAGAAAACTGTCAAAAATAAGAAAAAACTGGTTAGCTATCATCAACTGTCATGGCTTCAATAATTCATAAGTGTTTTAGAATATTTCACATGTCAGAAAATGGTTACTTTTTGTTAATATGAGCTAAGAAAAAAAACCCTAAAATTTTCAATTTTTAGTAAATAAAGTTATGTAAGTCCAAAGGTTTGAGAAGCACATGCTTCTCCTAACCAGCCTACCAACAAACAGACAGCAGTCCCAAAAGGTTTGAGAATAAGAACACATGTTTCCATGTTGAAAACCAGGATAAAATGTCACAAAATTGCACATTTAAAAAAGAAAATATTCCCTTTTACCTTTAGTTATGTGTCATTTTTTGTGCCCCTATGCAGGTATGCACTTGTGTGTGAAGTGCCTACAGTTCCCAGAAAATGGTGACAAGTGTACTGGACCTGAAGTTTTAAGTTCCTTGACATGAGTGTTGAAAAAAAATCACCCTAAGACCTCACCACACACACAATATTTAAAAACATAGTAATAACTCAGTACATTATAAAAGCATGAAAAAAATCTTCATTAAGAAGTATAGATAGATGTTGCCCTTAAGTGAATTTGTAAGGCTATAGATTAATATTTTGAAAACCACTGTACATGTTTACTAGATTGATTAAAAACAACAACAACAAAATAATGACAGAAAAATTAGGAATCCCAAAGAATGAGTCAGGGAGATGTGAGGCTGTGCCATCAGTTGTATTCCCAGTGATGACTCCCTCAAGCTTGAATGGATTATTCCAATTCACTGGTCACACAGATGGCACTTATTAAATAAATGGGTAATAAAGGAAAACATTATGAATCTAGGAAAGGTACAGGCAAGGAGGATAGTTGGCGAGCTTTATCAAGGTGGGAAGGAAATAGCAGCAAGCAGACGGAGGAACAAAGAACCGGAGCCAACTGAAAGTGTTTCTAATATCTGAAGCTGCACCCAACAAAATAAATAAATAATATAATGTTGAATAATATTCAAATATATAATGTTCAAAATACAAGATACATGTATATGAGTTCACACTGACATAAATTTTATGTAAGACCAAATTATCCAATATTCTGAAAAATACCGGTTCAAAATCCAAGATTCTTCGAAGGAACACAGACCCAAATTATTTTTGAAGATTCATGATAACTACAGTGTCTCTTTTTTTCCATGTTCTATGACCAGAAACCCCTTTTTTATTTTTTATTTTTATTGGATATTTTCTTTATTTACATTTCAAATGTTTTCACCTTTACCGGTCTCCTTTTTGGAAAACACCTATTCCATCCCCCGCCATCTGCCTATATGAGGGTGCTCTCCCACCCCTCACCCACTACCGACATCCCACCCTGGCATTCCTCTATTCTGGGGCATCAAACACCCTCAGCACCAAGGGCCTCTCCTCCCACTGATGTCCAACAAGGCCATCCTCTGCCACATATGCAGCCAGAACCATGGATCCCTTCATGTGTACTCTTTGGTTAGTGGTCTAGTCAACTGGAATTTCAAGGGGTTTGGCCAGTTGACACTGTTGCTCCCTCAATGGGGCAGCAAACCCCCTCAGGTCTTTCACTCCCTTCTTCAACACCTTCATCGGGTACCCTACACTGAGTCCAATGGTTGGCTGTAAGCATCCACCTCTGTATTTGGCAGAGCCTCTCAGGAGACAAACCTAGCAGGCTCCTGTCAGTAAACACTTCCTGGCATCCACAAGAGCATCCAAGTTTGATGACTGTATATGAGATGGATAATACCCACTTATCAGTGAGTGCATAACATGTGTGTTCTTTTGTGACTGAGTTACCTCACTCAGGATGCTATTTACAAGTTCCATCCATTTGCCTGCGAATTTCGTGAAGTCATTGTTTTTAATAGCTGAGTGGTATTCAATTGTGTAAGTGTACCACATTTTCTGTATCCATTCCTCTGTTGAGGGACATCTGGGTTGTTTCTAGCTTTGGGCTATTATAAATATTACTGATAATGAACATAGTGGAGCATGTGCCCTTATTACATGGTGGAGCAACTTCTGGGTATATGCCCAGGAGTGGTATAGCTGGGTCATCCAGTAGTACTATGTTCAGTTTTCTAAGGAACCACCAGAGTAATTTCCAAAGTGGTTGTACCAGTTTGCAATCCTACCAGCAATGGAGGAATATTCCTCTTTCTCCACATCCTCGCCAGCATCTTCTGTCAACTGAGCTTTTGATCTTAGTCATTCTGACTGGTGTGAGGTAGAATGTTAGGGTGGTTTGATTTGCATTTCCCTGATGACTAAGTATGTTGAACATTTCTTTAGGTGCTTCTCCTCTGTTCCCCATTTCTTAATAGGGTTATTTGATTCTCTGGAGTCTAACTTCTTGAGTTCTTTGTATTTATTGGTTATACGCAGCAAAATGCTGGGTCCTGTTCACATATCTAGTCTGTTAGTCTATACCTTTTTATTGGGAAATTGAGTCCATTGATGTTAAGGGATATTAAGGAATAGTGATTGTTGCTTTCTGTTATTTTTAATGTTATTTTTATGTTTATGTGGCTTTCTTCTTTTGGGTTTGTTGAAAGAAGATTTCTTTCTTGCTTTTTCTAGTGTGTGGTTTCCCTTATTGTGTTGGCATTTAATATCTATTATCCTTTGTAGGGATGGCTTTGTGGAAAGATTTGTATAAATTTGATTTTGTCTTAGATTATCTTGTTTTCTCCATCTATGTTAATTGAGAGTTTTGCAGCGTAAAGTAGCCTGGGCTGGCATTTGTTTTCTCATAGGGTTTGTATGACATCTGCCCAGAATCTTCTGGTTTTTACAATCTCTGGTGATAAATCTAATGTAATTCTGATAAGGCTGCCTTTATACATTATTTGACTTTTTCCCTTACTGCTTTTAATATTCTTTCTTTGTTTTGTGCATTTGGTGTTTTGATTATTATTTGATTGGAGGAAATTCTTTTCTGGTCCAATGTATTTGTAGTTCTGTAGACTTCTTATATTTCACAAGCATCTATTTCTTTAGGTTAGGGAGGTTTTTTTCTATAATTTTGTTGAAGATATTTACTGGCCTTTTAAGTTGGGAATCTTCTCATTCTTCTATACCTATTTTCCTTAGGTTTGGTCTTCTCATTGTATCCTGGATTTCCTGGATGTTTTGGGTTAGGAGCTTTTCGCATTTTCTTTGACTGTTGTGTCAATGTTTTCTATGATATCTTTTCCTCTGAGATTCTCTCTTCTATCTCTTATATTCTGTTTGTGATGCTTGCATCTATGACTCCTGATCTCCTTTCTATCTGCAGAGTTGTCTCCCTTTGTGATTTCTTTATTGTTTCTAGCTCCATTTTTAGATCCTGGATGGTTTTGTTCAATTCCTTCACCTGTATGATTGGGTTTTCCTATAATTCTTTAAGGGATTTTTGTGTTTTCTCTTTAGTGGAGTCTAGCTATTTACCTGTGTTCTCCTGCATTTCTTTAAGGGAGTTATTTATGACCTTCTTAAAGTCCTCTATCGTCATCATCATGAGATGTGACTTTAAATCAGAATCTTGCTTTTCTAGTGTGTTGGCATATCCAGGGCTTGCGGTGGTGGCAGAACTAGGTTCTGACAGTGCCAAGTAGCCTTGATTTCTCTTGTTTATGTCCTTGCCCTTGCCTCTTGCCAACTGGATTTCTCTGGTGTTAGTTGGTCTTGCTGTCTCTGACTGTGGCTTCTCCCTCCTGTAAGCCTCTGTGTAAATGTTCCTTGGAGACTAGTTCTCTCTGGGAACAATTAGGTTATGGAGAGCTGTGGCACAAGGTCAGCTCTGGGGTGCATACAGAAACTGGAGGGATGTTGTCCCCAGCTTTTCCTTGGTTCCTATGTCCTGATGGCTCTGGATGGGTCCATCTTAGGCGAGGAATTTGAGCAGAAGTGGTGGTCTTACCTGTGCTCACAGGTGTGTCTCCATTCCTGGGAGACTAGCTCTCTCCTGATGGTATTTGGGCATGGAGCACTGTGGCACAAGATCAGCTCTGGGTGCCATCTATAATATCTTGTGATGAATTTGGAGACAAAGATAGAGTCCAGAGCAAAACCAAGGAAGTATATTTAAAATAAATATAATAACATGGTGTTGTCATTCACTAATTGTAACCCAAGATAACATATTGATGTGAAATAATATCAGGAAAATTATTGGTGGGATTTCTATGTTCTGTCTTTCTAATTATGTATAGAATAAAGTTTTCTGAATCACAAGTGTGCTATATTTGTTAATTTTAGATTCATTTTTGTTTTTTAATTGTATGTATCTGTGTTTGTCTGTGTTTGTGTATATTCACCTAAGTGCAGATGCCCATGGTGACCTGAAAGGAGTGTCAAAATTTTTGGAATAAGTCAAAACAAAGACAAACTATCAAATGGTCAGAATGAAAACACTGAGACACTTCCACTGTGGTCATGAAAAACTAAAAACCATCAAATCAGAAGAGTTTAAAGTATATAACACATTAAAAGATGCGGTAGGAAACCATAGGCAAGGGGGGTAGGCTTAGCGCAATAGCCATATTGTGATGCAGAAAGCTAAATTGAGTAATGTTATTTTTAAAACTGGCATTCGATGTTCTTCAATAATACCACAGATAGAGTACTTGGAATGGACCTTGGTTATTAAGAGTTTCAAAGGGATCCACAAAAGTTCACTTAACTAAGGTGAATAAGTCCTCTAGGGATGCTCACAGCTAAATAATAACCCTGACTCTCTAAGAAACTATAAACGAGAAGACCAACACTTTCTCTAATAAAGATGGTTATTATTGAACAAGCAACATCACTTCTGATTTCCCTTCCCAAGAATAAGCAGTTGAATCTTCTCTAGAACCAGGTCTAGCAAAAGGAAGACTTCTGTGAATAGGTGGCCATTTTCTCCATGCCCAGCCTTGCCTGGTTTCACATTTCAAGCAGTTGGTACAAACCATTTTTGAGACCACTGATAATGAATATTTTAAGCAACGCATATACATGTCATAGAAAATAATTCAATAAAAGATAGAGTGTTGGGGATAAATCTGTGATTACAGTGACTGATGATACCATAAAAATTAAAAGATGAGAAACAAGCAAGCCTTGAAAGAGACAGGTGAAGTGTGTGTATTTCTTTATGTACACCGTTATTTGTATATGCAGACATATATCTATACATATGCATACATACGTATTCTCTATGTGTTATAACTATTATTTTTATGAATATATGCATAAGGTATACATATTATATGTGGATTCTTGTTATTCATATATATTCATGTATATTCACACATATACACATGTAAACTTACATATATAAACATATATGGAATACAAAGGGAAATTATTCAGATTTATTAAAAAGTATATTGGTTATGAGAATGTTGCAGGAACACATAATAGGAAATAAATGAAAATAAAACTAGATGAGTACAAATGGTTGAAGAGTTTAACAGTAATCTGTGCTGAGGAAATAATTCTGTGCAAATGACAGTTTAGTGATTTCATAATATGCTGTGCCAAATGTTCATATTTAGGGGATGAAAATTCTCCATAAGTTCTGTAAAGTTAGTAAATGATCTTGAGATGCTACATGAAATTTCAGCTAATTACTCACTCAACTTCACAGAATGATATGTGATGGTCCAAAGGGCCATCCATACCACTTACATAAACAAATGTGTTTATCATAAAGCAGCTAATAACACTTGCAGCTCTTCCAGAAGAACTTGAATACAGTTCCTAGCACCCAAAAGAGAAGGCTACAACTGATAGATAGATACAGATGTATAATTCTAGCTCCAGGAGGATCTGACTCCCATTCCCGGCCTCCAAGCAGACCTGCACTTATTTGGACACACACACACTACAGACATAAACATAATTAAAAAATTTTTAAAAATCATAGGCACGTAGTATTATCTTAAATGCATATTAAAAATTTATTAAAATACCAAGTCCAAATAGAATGGTACTTATCATTTATTTCTAGAAAATGTAGTATTTGTAGATTATTAGGTTTTTTGCATTGTAGAAGATTTTAGAAAATTATCTACAATTATGAAATAACAGTTGAGAAACTATCATTTTCTCATACATTCTATGAAAGAAATAAATATATGTAATGAATTCAAAATCCTATAACCTCAAAAATGAATTACTTATATGACTATTGATTTAATAATAGTTAATTATTTTCACACTGAGTATGAGTTTATGAGTTTGCTATTCAGCTGAAGCAAAATAAAAGCATCTATTTAATTATAAAGTTTGGCAGGACTAAAACAGACTAATTTTAGACTTTAAACTTTCCTTTCCCAAACTGTGCTGCACATTGAGTCAGTTTTGGCATGGGAAATTAACTGCACACTGGGAAAATGTTAATGCTATTCTGATGGATAGCATTCTATTAATAATGTCTGCAACTTCTACTGATATGTTTTCTTAAAGCCTTATTACTAATTTGTCATGTTCCACGCCTTCCTCTTTAGTCCATCACAGTGTCAAAACAGAACTGCCTGCCTGCTTCCCCTCTTCCAACTCCTCCCTGACATTCCCACCATACTCTTCCAAATTCATATCTTCTTCATTTTTAAAATTTCCCAAGTCTGATTAGTGCTGCTAATTATATCCATATACTGAGTATTCAAATAATAAAACAACAAAGAAAAAGTCAAAAAATTTAACAATTTCTGCTTTCTTTTTTTTTTTTTTTTCAGAGAAAATCGGGTTTTATTTGACTAATGAAACCTAGTGAAACTTGTCTCTCTCTCTCTTTTTTTTTTAAACAGGAATTATTATTTTCTTTATTTACATTTCAAATGCTATCCCGAAAGTTTCCTATACCCTCCCCCCACCTCTGCTCCCCTA
>NC_034591.1:97245687-97284872 GCF_900095145.1 Mus pahari | reverse complement strand
GGGGGGGAAAGGCGCCGGATGACCAGAACCAGACACGGGTTCCTTCCCAGAAGCTGTGACTCTTCTCTAGTCCACCCTTTCCCCGGCAGAGCACTGGAACCCCAATTTCTGCTTTCAATGCCATGTTTCTCTAATTATGTATTGTATAAAGAAATATGTTGGATTTGTGTTGTTCAACTCTTGGCATGTGTATATCTCTATGGGAAGCATATTGTGTACATATAGTCTGTGTACTCACATGTGTGTTGATGCATGTGTTTGGTTCATGTGTTTCTCCATGTTAGAGGCCAAAGGTTGATGTGGCCACCATCACAACTATGACAACTAAGTTCTGTATCCAGATGGTATTTCTCACTGAAAGACACAGTACTGTAGTCTCAACAGCCAGCTTGTTCCAGTCATATTTTCTTGATCTCTCGACAGCTGAAGTTACAGGGGGCTTACTGTGCCCAACTGACATTTTGACACTGACTTTAGAGGCTTGAACTCTGGTTTTCATATTTGCACACCAAAGACTCTCCAGAGCCAGCTCTGCCTTGTCCACATGGGAGGCAGAACTCTGGTTTTCCTTCTAAGTCTTAAAAATAGTGATCTGCCAACACATTAGGAATTCTTTCCTAGATATCTAGATACTCTTCAGGCAAGGAACTTCTAGAATAAACTTCTAAGAATATTTTTTTTAGCAACTGTTTAACTTTACATGCAAATAAATTTAACTAATAAAATTATTATTAGTGACTCGATTACACTAATCCCCACACTGGAGTTTCTACCTTACACTTTTCATCTTTATTATGATCTGCAGGTCAGGTCAGCCTATTAAATGAGTTGTTTCTTTATAAACTATAAGATGGAAATAGAAGCTAAAATTTACTGTGTGCTTCTGTTCAGTGTTTCAGACATGGCTTCAGGTGTTTTAAAGTTAAGTTAATTCACCCGAGTTGGGTTCCACAGAAAAGGGAACTGGGAAGAGTTGTGCCAGGTAGGTATGTTAAAAAAAAATCACTGTCTGGGGATTTAGTAAGGGCATAGATGTACAGGTTAGGCAAGGAGCCACACTAACTCAGAAAGGGGGTTCAGAAGGTCCAACTGTGGGAGAGGGATCTTAACACATAAGGGCACTAGTGGTTCTTGCCGAGGACCAAGAATAAATTCCCTCTAGTTAGAAACCATTTGCAACCCCACTTGTGGAGGACCTCATCCGTTCTTCTGGCCAATACAAGCACCATGCTCACAGAAGGTGCAAAGAAATATGAGCAGGCAAAAAACGCATACATATTAAATAAAATTAAAAAAGAAACAGCTAACCAATATTCTCAAAGGAAATTCTAGGAGAGAGGAATTGTTCCAAAATTTCTACTCTACTTTGGATCAAAAGACTAACAGTTTTTGTTGACCCCCCTCTCTACTAATTGGCTATATGCCTGCAGAATAGGTTTTTTGTTGTTGTTGTTTTTCGGACAGGGTTTCTCTTTGTAGCCTTGGCTGTCCTTGAACTCATTCTGTAGACCAGGCTGGCCTGGAACTCAGAAATCTGCCTGCCTCTGCCTCCCGAGTACTGGGATTAAAGGCATGCACCACCACTCCCGGCTCAGAATAGTTTTTTAATACATAAAAGAGAACAGGAACCATAATGTCTACACAATGTAGAGCAATACAGCCTAGACTTCTTTAAGTTTTTAGAGCCTAATATCCGAAAACTGATTTTCCCTTTGCCAGAATGTATCAAATGCAAGAATATAATTAAAATATATTCTATGAAAATATTAAGTATGTAAAAGACTAGCTTTGTGTGAATGATAAAATGTAAGCAATTAGAAGAGCTTCAAGAGCTACATCCACATGCCCCCACCTGATAATTGCACTGTGGGAAGTGGATGTGGGTGTCCCCTGCATCTGAGAGCTGGCATATAATCGCTTTTTAATTTTATTATATGCCTTTTATTTATTTTATGTGCATAGCTATAGAGGTCAAAAGCCAGTCTGCAGTAGGAGTCTTTTCTTTTCTGCCACCACATGACACCTGGAAATCCACCTAGGTGGCCAGACTTTACAGTGAGTAGTTGTATTGACCTGCTGAGCTACTTTGTTACCCCGAAGGTAGATAATTGTTTTCACTATGGAATACTGGGAGTCTAAGGCTACTTCTTTACACCATCCAGTAGGAAAAAGCAGAGTTACAATGCATGTCCTGTCAACTTGGCTGTAGAGAGTAATATTTGCATGGCATCCTCATTGTATGGTTTTGAAATTTGCAAGATGTAGAGATTTTCAAAGTCTGTTAGGTGGTTGCTTATGAATTCATATACTCCCCAGGGTATTAATTGTAACCCAAAGTAGTACTGGTTGCCAGAAAACTTGCAAGGAAATTTTCTTATTAAGTAATTTACGTTATTATTTAATAAATGCAATTTTTACTGGAAATACATACTTCTGGCCTAATTGAATTCCATCTATTTATATCAAGAATCCCTTTTCTTTAAAGAATGATTCTTTCTGAAGATATGGTTCACATTTTGTCTTAACATTCACAGAATTTTTCAAGGAGACAAAATTAATCTATACAGATTTGATTTTCCTTATTTTAAAACCAAGCGGTTGTCCAGCAAACTCACTTAGGAAACATCCAGAATCAATATGTAATTTAGGCACCCCCATGTAAGATTAGAACTTACCATTGTAGCAAATATACAATGGGGAGTTTTAAGTTGAGTTTCAGGTACAAACAGGATGTGGCATGCTTCATACCCTGATACTATGTCAATGTAATGAGTACAAAATTATGATTTTTAATAGGTATATGCTCATAAGAGTTTGGAAATGCTTTAAGGGGGGTTAATGATGGGCTTACAAAATATAAAGATACGTACTAAACTGCAGGCAGTAAAATTCAATTACAGTTACTATAAGATGAAATCAGAAATATTCCTGTGAAGCAGTAGGTGCCCAGCATCATTCTACCAATAAAGCTTCCTAATGCCATGGCTGATCACACTTTTATTCTAATAATTTAGTTTATGAGCATAACAGAGAGACTGAATGGTTGGCATGGGATTAGGCAATCTTATTATTTTATCATAGTGATACACTGCATTTCAGAGAAACAACATGAGTAGACCTTACAAAGAGCATTTTCAGACCAGGGATAGCTATGAGCCAGGCTCCTAAATCACCTAGGAAGGGAAAACGAAAAAGACCATATATGAATGGGAGAAGTAATTTCACTGGTGACTGGGAACAGGAAGATTGGCGGTTAGAGCTAGCCAACATTCTGAGAAACATAAGAAGATTGAGTGGATGCATTCATTTTCATGATTATAAAACAAATTTAACAGAGGTGGAGGAATTCCTTATAGTCTTTTCTCCAAAATCATAGATATTGATTTATGGACATTTTTATTTCATTACTTTAATAACTGTATCCATATGACTTTTCCTTCGAGTCCAAGCTTGCTAGGTGGTAGATTTAAACTCCTGAATGCTTGCATGCCATATTTTTTACAAGAAGAGTAATTTTACTTAAGAGTACTTTTCTTCAAGGGAAATAAAATGGTCCACAATCTATGCAAATTACATGGAAAGCGTGGATCTGAATGAAATGTTCATAGCCTTAACTGACAGATTATTAGATGCTAAGAAGAGAATATACAGCATTATGCTCTGAAAATTTACAGGCATAAAAGCAGGGCACACATTATGATTCTGTTTATATGAAAACATAGCAGTCCATTGGAAAGTTAGATATTAAGTTACATCCCTTATTTTGTCAGCAAAACATCCAGTAAGTATAAATATTTTTGTGGGGTATTATTATCTATGGGTGATTTTGTTAAGAAAATAAGTTTGCAAAATAGCAAAAGCAGTAAAATAAATACTCAAATGTTCTTCCTTTGAACTCCACCTCCAAATTCACTAAAATTTTATTTGTATGGGATGGAGAGGTGGCTAAGTTGTTGTGAGTGCTTTCTTTTCTGCAGGTTCCATCGGCTCAGCTTCTAGCACCTGCATCCAGAGGTTTACAGTGCCTTTAACTCCAGCTTGGGGGATCTGCTGTCCAATTCTGATCTCTACAAGTAACTACACATATCAGAGAGAGAGAGAGAGAGAGAGAGAGAGAGAGAGAGAGAGAGAGAGAGAGAGAGAGAGAGAGAGAGAGAGAGAGAGAGAGAGAGAGAGAAGTGGGGACTTCCAATAGGGAATTTTTAAGAAAAGGATATCATAATTTGGGGAAATATGCTAATCTATTGTATTAAGACATGATTTAAGTATGTAATCATATTTCCTACATGCTTTCAAAAGCAGTAGTAATTTAAAAAGTAAAATTTACAAGTTGATAAGATGGTGCAGTAGTTACAAGCACTTGCTGGTCTTTCAGGGGACCAGAGCTCAGTTTCCACCATGTGTTTGCTGGCTCACAACCACATGTAGTGGGAACTGATGTCTTCTTCTGATGGGTCTGAAGACAGAAACCATACACACATATACTTAAACAATTCTTTTTTAAAAAATGAAAAGAATAACCACATAAATAAAGTGCACAATCAGAAGGGCAAACCACACATGACAAAAAAAATTGTTTTATGTATTAAATTTCTTAATATACAATTGTTTTCAAAATTGTAATAGCTTTTATATGTAGGCCAAGTTTAGATTTAATGAAAATCTTTGAAGTTTCTTCAAGAATTCTAGTGTCATTTCAACCACACATTTCAGCCTAATTTTCCCAGATTAGGATGATACAATTTTGTAATTGTATCATATTGCCATTACTAGTTCTTTATCTGATCATTCCCTTTGGGCTGCATAGTTCTTAGTTTTGGCCAATGCAATGCATACTATCATAACCATCCATCCTAGTTTCATAGACGGTAATTTCAGCAACCTTGATTTCCGGTGGCCTCCATTTTTTTTTTTTTTTTTTTTTTTTTTTTTTACTGTCTCTTTGTTCACCTAACAACCAGAGGGAGGTAAGTGGCCTTACACTTACAGAAAACGTCTAGCACTGGAATCATGCACTGCCTGTTCTGTTCAAGTGGGCGTTTTGTATCATAACTGCATGGAAAATTCTCTTGTGCTGTCTGTGGCTTGATAGTTTACTGCTGCACGATACTCCACTGTAAGTGTTGGGGTTCGTTTGCCTATTTTCTTAGTGAAGGGCATCATGGTTGTTTGTGTGGTTTCCAGTTTGAATAATTGCAGATGAAGTTTCTGAGAAAACTTCTGTATATGGCTTATGTGTGCATGTTCTCGGGTTATCTGGGTAAATACCTAACAGTAGGATTGCGTAAGTCTTTGTTAAGTTTAAGAATGGATGGGACTGTGATGGGAATTAGTGGGTGGAGAAGTTTGCTGACAAATCTTTTTACTTGACTTTGGTAACTAGAACTTAGGTTTATGTTCCTTGCTCTTTTATTCATTCATCTATTTATTTTTATGGAGGATGTAACCTTTGTTTTTAGAAGTACATATTTGTCAATTTTCCTGATAAAATTTTTCTGAAAGATTCTCTGTTGAATTAGGCTAGCTCCTCTCTGAAGGACCAACTGGTGATATTTGACAGAGTCCGTCTCCAGCCTCTCCATTCTTCTTGTTCTTAAGTCTCTAAGTGTTATGCAATTCTCGAACTATGTTTTTCAATATCAGAAAGGTTATCGACTCTACTTTTATTTGAAAATGGAATTTTTATTTTAAATGGAAGTTTATTATTTTTATCGAATAGATTATGAATTTACATTTCAAATGCTATCTCCTTTCCCGGGTTTTCCCTATGCAAACCCACTTAACCTCTCCCCCTCCCCCTGCCTCTATGAGTATGCTTCCCCTCCCATTCACCCACTCTCACCTTACTACCCTGGCATTCCCCTACAATGAAGCTTTGAGCCTTAACAGGACCAAGGTCTTTTCTCCCACTGATGACTGACAAGACCATCCTCTGCTACATATTCAGCTGGAGCCATGCATCCCTCCATGTGTGTACTCTTTGGTTGGTGGTTTAGTCTCTGGGAGTTCTGGGGCATCTGGTTGGTTGATATTGTTGTTCTTCCTATTGGGTTTAAAACCCCTTCAGCTGCTTCAGTCCTTTCTCTAACTCCTCTATTGGGGACATTGTGCTCAGTCCAACTGTTGGCTATGAGCTTCTGCCTCTGAATTTGTCAGGCTTTGGCAGAGTCTCTCAGGAGATAGCTATAACAGGCTCCTGTCAGCAAGCACTTCTTGGCATCAGCAATAGTGTCTGGGTTTGGTGTCTGTATATAGGATAGATACCCATGTGGGGAAGTCTCTGGATAGCCTTTCCTTAGTCTCTACTCCACATTTTGACAGGAACCATTCTGAGTTAAAAATTTGGATATGAGTGGATAGCCCCATCCCCCAACCAGGGGCCTTGCCTAACCTCTGGATATGGCCTCTACAGGTTCTCCCTCCCCTTTTTTGGGATTTTCAGAAAATCTCTGTCCTGTTGGGTCCTGGGAGCATCTTGCTTTCCTGGCATCTGGGATTTGCGGGTGGCTACCCCCAGTTCCCAATCCACCATTGCTACATACCTCTGTTCAAATTCTTGAACCTCTGAAAATCATCCCCATCTCCTCTCATACTAATTCTGTCCCTGTTTTTCCTCCCCCCCCCCCTTTTCTTCCAACTTCTACCTCCTGTGAGTATTTTGTTCCCCCTTACAAGAAGGACTGAATCATCCATATTTTGGTCTTCCTTCTTCTTGAGCTTCATATGGTCTGTAAATTGTATCTTAGGTATTCTAAGCTTTATCTTCTTTGGTTTCTTTCATTTGAGTTTTAATTTTTTATTGTGTCTCATATATATATATATATATATATATATATATATATATATATATAAAATTTTAGACTTTGTCTAAATATTGTTTCTTTGAATTTATTGTATTGCATTTTGTCTTTAAAATTTCCTATATAGGAAAGCAATTGACTTTATTTTATTTCCCATTATGTTTTTTTTTGAGTTAAGTTCTCCTGTATCTTGGCTAGCCTTGAATTTGTACTCTCTTTCTTCTTCCTTCAACATGCTGAAATTTAGAACTGAGCACTGCACCCAATGAGCACATGATTTCAGAATATAAATAGTACATCAAATAAACTTACTATTGTTTCTAATTGTTTTTCATTTCTGGATAATTGAGCCAGATATTGAGGAGAAAATGTCACTTTCTTACTGTTATGAATCTACATGTTTGTATGTTCATAGGTTTTTAAAAATATTTTTTAATTAATTTTTTTCCTTGGTTTCTTTTTAACACATGGATGACATTTTCTTTCTTTGTTGCTGGCAGATTTTCCTTATTTCTATTCTGAGTTATAAATCCTTAGTAGTTTTTGGTCTTCTTTTTTTCCTACTTACGTTGTTATAATAATCTGATTTTCCCCCTTTGATGTGGATAACAACACTGACGTTTTACATTCAATGTAAATCCTTGCTGGTGGTGATCACTTGCATTCTTCATATGTTTTTTGACTTGGATTTCTGGTGCTTTGCGGGGATTTGTTTCCACAGCTTTCGGATGCATTTTCTCTTTATTGTAACATCTTTGTCCACTCAGGACACCAAATCACTTAAGGATAATCCCTGACATTTTGTTATTAGTTGATCGTCTTCACTTGCTCTTTGCTTTTGGAACTGTGGATTCTTTTAAACAGACAAAAGAGTATTCAGAGGTTATTCTCTTCCTTGTGTGAACTCTACAAGTGTGCCGTTCAAGAAGACAGTGACATCTGTGTCACAGAACTTTGAACACATTCGATGATATAATTAATTACCTTTTAGTGGATGTAGGGTTGATATGATTTTTAATTTTAATTTTATGTGATAAAATGTCTTCTATAGAGTATGATTCCAGGTTACAGTCCATCACTGTAGGACAGTCATAGTAATTCACATCACATCCACACTCAAAGGCAGAGGGAAGAAAAAGCACACACTTGGTTCTCTGGCCTGCTTCACTCTTACATAGTCCTGTTATGTTACTCCAACTATTTCATTATACACATCCATTACTATATTCAATCTATGCTTCATTTTCTTTTCATTACTTATTGTTAGGCTAGAACCACACTGTTCATCCCACAGAAGCTAGGAAACCTCATCTTGCTCCAACCTCTCCGACACAGGAAAAACTCTCACCGCTCAGAGAAAACTCTGGGCTAGCAAGTTTCCAGCAGCCCACCCAAGAGGCCAGCCTAGGGGCTCAGTTTTTGACCATGTATGGGCACAATCCCAGCTCCTAAAGTGCATGTCATCACTCCTCCCTTAGGCTCTGTAAAACCCCAGTGCTTTAGCCTAGGCGTGTGACCTCCACCTGTGAGATCAGCGAGGAGAGCTGGCTCCTCACAAACTTATCTACTTTTAAACTGGTCAAATCTAGCCTATATGTTCATCATCTACTTAGAAAAAAGCCTATGACTCATTTTCACATTTATCACTTATTTCTTAAAAAATACTTTACTTCTTCCAAAAATATATTTTTTTAACTATTTGGGTGTTGTTTAGTGTACTCTGTGAATGGTGTGCAAATATACATACATAGGTCAATCAGCACAGAAAATGAAACAAACAAACAACACAACACAATGCAGTCTTTCTGTGCCTGGCACTTCCCTTGACTATAGCTGAAGTCCTTTGAAAGAAGGGCAGTGTGACTGTGTCCTTTGAAGACCAGCCTCAATCTCTTTTGAACATACTGATGTGGCAAGTAATAAGGTGATCACCTGATAGCAGAAGCTGGAAGCACAAGAATGGGTCAGAGCGTCACAGTGAAAACATACTGTAAGACTGTATTTCAAAACTACTGACATTGGAACTTTTTGTTGTGTGTGTGAGATGTTGAAGACAATTGGAGGAGGGTAATGAGGCGTACATATGATCTGATCATATTTCATTGTACATCTGTACAAATTACTCAAAAACAAAATAATTCAACATTTACCATGAAACATTACAAATTAAACATTACAAATATTTAAACACCTGTAGCACCTTTCCTCCAAATAGCCTCAAACAAGTTTTTCAAAAGATTACTGGATGATAATAGACCATCTCTTACTAAAATAAAATGCTCTTCTCCCACTTACAACTTAAATAGTAAAGAAAACCTCTAAATTAATGGACACCACAGGCACACTCTCCTCTCATTTGCTTCTAGGTAGGGCACATTGCAGCTCTCAGAGAGCCATAGGACCACAAAACATACTCTCAGGCTTCAGGCATATAGCATTGCTCAGCTCTGGTATCTAGCACATTAGAGGTAGAAATATTAAGCTCATTTGGATTGCTACATTTCCAGATTTGATGACCTCATTAGAAGACAAATCCACTTTAGTTGAAAGATCATTTGAAGACTGACTGTATATTTCAACACTCACTGCCCCCTTCTACTTTATAATCCTCGTATTTCCCTTATGAAGATGCTAACTTCACCCATCACATTGTTGCCTCCCAGTATGTTTGATCGGGAAATGATTCATTGTTTCCTCTGTGCTTAAAAGATGGCTTCACAGAGCCATCACTCTAGCTTAGCATGCTTTGCCTTCACTACCATAAATATTTAATGCAGTTTTGGCTTCCATGGCTTCACAATAAATATCTGTTTTGCTCTTTTTTGTTCTTGTAACCTTATTAGCCTTTTATTTTTCTCTAGGTTTCTGATTTAAATATGATATAGCAACATTATAGGTCTTATCAACTTTGATGTTCTCTGATATGAGGCTTCTGAATATAAAATTGATATCTGTCATTGAAAACTACCAGCCATTAGTATGCAAAATAATCTTCCTCTTTTATTTTTTAACTCTTTTCTTCTGGCACTTTTTTCTATTAAACATACATTATGCTTTTTGTAGTTGTCTTACATTTCTTCTCCATTGCTGTATAGCATCTTCCTCCAGGAGTGAAATATCCTTTGATTCCCTCCTTAAGACAAGAAGCAAACAACTAACAATAGCTTTAGGAAGTTCCTAAAACTGACTAGATTCCCTAAGGTTCTGAAAAGAAGCAGAGACTAGGGCCCTGCAGAGCTGCCTGGAAGAGGATTAGACCAACTGAGGCACCTGGAAAGGACACTTTTCACCCTGTTGAGCTGCCTTGAAGGGGCCAATGTGTTCCTAAATTTCAGCTTTTGTGAGCTGTTACTTTTGCTGGGGTGGGTGTTGCACCTGTCTTTGAATCATTTCTGCCTCTGTAAGTGATCACTTACATATATTCCTGTAAGTATCCCTAATAAAATTTATTGGTTTTGCAGAGCTAGACTTTGGTTATTGAGCCCATCTTCATTTTGTTCCTACGAGCCATTTTGAGTGTGTAGCCAAGTTAGCTTTCTGTTTACTATAAAACTGCAATTTCTATTGTTCAGGGGAGCCTGTGACCCACTCAGTAACCATAGACTATAGCATAAACCTCTCCCCACGCACACCTGTTCTCAGAAAGGTTCTGTTCTCCTTATTCCATGGTCTATTTTCTTAACTGCCTGGGCTCACTTCCATAACCAAAGCTATGTGCAAAATCTCTCACCCTTTGGTTTTGCCATATAGAAAGGACTTGAGCAATTGGCTCATGGCTGGTCTCATGATTCTTTCCTTAGTGGAAGATAGGTACTAATTAGAGTCTCATGTGTACATAAATAAACTTTAATTTGGTTAAAATTTGATTCAGTGGTCTTTCTCCTTGTTTCTGTGGAATAACAGTGGTATCCTTACTTTGGTCTGTCATGGACTGCCTATCTGAGGTAAGTAAATTTGTGTGTTGTATATTCCAGGAAAAATCTGTCTCACAAAACCTATTCATGGGGNAANTAAATTTGTGTGTTGCATATCCCTGGGGGGGGGGGGAATCAGTCACACAAAACCCTCCACCATACTATTTTTTAATTTATTTTTTAATTTGGAAAATTTACATTAGAATTTTTTCAAGTCATTAATTCTTAACCTTTTCTAGTCTTTCTAAGTTTTCTTTCTGTAGTGGTATTGTTTGCTTTGAAAGTTATCTTTAGATTCCGTTTTTGAGTTTATATTCCTATTCACTTTTAAAAGATGTATTTGTTTTTATTTTCTCTAAATATTTCAAATATCATTACATATTATTTTTAGTTTTAATTGTGTCTATATGTGTCTATGTGTAGATATGTATATTGGGTGCAGTGCTTGCAGAGGTCAGAAGAAGGCATGCAAACATCTGAGGTCAGAGTTATAGGTGGTTGTGAGTCGCCCTACATGGATGCTGGGAATTGAACTCTGGTCCTCTGAGCCAGTGTTGTCCTAACTGCTAATCCATCTTTTCATCGTGCTTTCTCTCTCTTATATTCTCTATCTGTTCTTACATGTTGTCCAATTGTTCATTACCATTTTCAGGATGGCAATCACAAATTTATAGTCTAATGACAGACACCATGATACTAGCATTTCTGTCATTTGGAAGTCTATTTTTGATAGTTGAGTTTGCTTTCCATCATTATTAACATTTTATCATCTCTTATACTTACTTATAAAAATTTAAAGTGATATATATATATATATATATATATATATATATATATATATATATGAACCAGAGAGAATAGGTTCATTACACTACCAAATGCTGTCCCCTCTCCCAGCCACCCCCCACTTTCTTTTTGATTGTTATGAATAGGAGGCTAAGTTTCTTCTGTTTCTTTGCTCTTATATCCTCCATTGGCTATGGGTTCTGTGAAATTGCTCATTACATAAAGTCTGACTGCTGCCTTTTTTTCAGTTGTACCCTCCTAAAGTAGGTGGAGAAGTTCAGGGAAAGAAGAAGCATTTTACATCCTTGTATTCCTGAGTATATTTTAGTTTTCTACTGAGACTGCATTCCTTGTGTGAGCATCTCATATTTTCAGCATTTCCAATATCAGGTAAGACAACATTCAGAGAGTACTGAATTGAGTATCTCTTACATGCCATGTTGGCTATGTGCTGGCAATATTGTTTTCTTGAGGTCACGGCTTTGTTAATGGGCACTGAGTGTTCCAAAAGCATTTTCTCTTTCTTCTACAGTAATGGCAGCACTCCTAATCTTTATTCTGGAGCCTGTTGAGAAAGAGGTAACAGAGGAATTTTAAAAGGCTTCCCTAAACCTAAGGCCCTGGAATTCTTTCTCTCCAGTTGATTTGTTCATTGTTCATACATTAACAAATCTATGGTAAATACTATAACCAAATTCAAGGGGTTGCCTCTCCTTGAGTGCAAAGTCAACATAAACAGCCAAGATATTGAAGAAAGTTGAAATACTTATTACTCAAAGCAAGAAGGGAAAACTGGGGGTCACTTGCAATGCAAGATTCTATAATAGATGAGTAATGGATGGGGGGGTAGGGGATTTATTAGGAAGCCTATACAGGGACAACGTGGAGGATAATACATTCCTACTTCCTAATATGTCCAGTTTGCACCATTCTGTTTTAGATAAAAAATTAAGGAAAAGATTACTAATACTATTCTATTTCTAGTTATGTATATGTATGTTCTGTGAGTGAGAGAATGCACACACGAGGTCAGATGATCATGGAAGTCAAACAAGTGTGTTAGATCCCTTGCATCTGGAGTTTCTGGAGGTTGTGGGTTGCCGAACTTGCGTGCTGGGAACCAAACTCCACTTCTCTGCAAAGGAAGTGCATCATTTTCATCACCATATCATGGCTTCAGCCCAGAAAGGGATCTCTAAAATTTGTCATTGTACAAGAGCATCTATACGAAGCTGCCCACCTTGATTCCTCCCTTGAACCAGAAACTAAAAAGTATTCTCTGATGTTTTTAGGGTATTATTTAGTATTTTAAATCCTTAAGGAAATCTTGGTTTTGAAATTTAAAACATTTATTATTTCTGTATTTAATTATTCATTTATAGAAATATACAAATGGGTACCAGTTTTTAATGGAAGAGCAAACAGTTGTCTTCTTAACTGATAAGGCATATTTTCAAGTCTGTTTTTCTGTTTTGGTTTGGTTTTGGTTTTGGTTTTGGTTTGGTTTGTTTTTCTTGTTTTGGTTTTTTTTTGTGTGTGTGTGTGTGGTTTTTGTTTTAAATTTCAATCATATACCTCTATGTGTATCTCAGTACAGATACATGCATTTGAATGCAAGTGTCCATAAAGGCTAATCTCTAGAGCTGCAGTTATAAGCAGTTCATTTAAGCAGTCTACCATGGATCCTGGGGACTGATCCCAGGTCCTCTGAGGGAGTAGTATGGTGCATGCTTTTAATATCTGATTTGTGTCTCTAGACTCCAAACAGACTTTTAACACGTAAATATTAAACTTTAAAAGTAGAAACTGAAAAGGTGGCTCAGTTGTTAAGAGTGCTGCCTGTTTTTCTAGAGGATCCAAGTTCCATTCCTAAAACTCACATGCCAAAGATCACAACCTCTTGTTACTCCACTTCAACAGGATCAGTGCCCTCTTCTGGCCTCTGTGGACACTGCATGCATGTAGTGCACACAAAACAGCTCTCTCTTCTCTCTGTCTCTGTCTCTGTCTCTGTCTCTCTCTCTGTGTCTCTGTCTGTCTGTCTCTGTCTCTGTCTCTGTCTCTGTCTCTGTCTCTGTCTGTCTCTCTCTCTCTCTCTCTCTCTCTCTCTCTCTCTCTCACACACACACACACACACATATTAAAGGAGTCAGAAGTGTAGATTGTACTACATACTTCTATTATCAAGGCCACAGTGATCCTGTTTAAACTGCTTTTGTGAATAGTTGTTGCAGAGAAAAAAAGACAAGGTTTAAGTGATCACTACCATGGCAATAAGAATGCAACATTAATCGAAGTGCACACAATTCCTCTTCCCTGGACCTGTCTGCATCTCATCACGGGGCCAACTCATCCTTAAAGCGTTTGGTTGGTCAGGCCAGGGACAGTCTGAGGAACCAAATTTCACATAATCTCCTTTTTTTCTCTCAGCTGTCAAAGCACACAACTGTTGTTCTATTACCTTATGACATTCCTGGATTTCACATATGATGCCTTTTCATTGGTAAACCTCATTTTGTTTTGATTTAATTTATTACATTACATTTTCTTATTTTAGTTTGGTTTCATTTTGTTCTGATTTAATTTATTACATTATATTTTCTTATTTTAGTTTGGTTTTTTGAGTCAGGCTGTCATGTAGCCTAAACTAGTTTCAAACTCACTGTGTAGGGGATGAAATTTTGGACATTCTTGAATCCATCTCCCCAGCGCTGAGTTTTCATAGTCGACTCTAAGCCAGCATTTTGTAGTCCTGGAAACAGAACCTTTGAATATCTTTTTTAAAATATCAACTATTATTTTCTGTTTATGACTACATACATCATTGTTGATGACTGATGATGTTTAGCTATATACCCAGTTGATTTTCATTATATTTTGTTTTGTATATAATTAATATCTCATTCATATTATTCTCAAATTGTGAGTAGTAATTTAATAGTTAAAAAACCACCAGGTAAAGTGTCACTAATAACAAAAATGGAAAATAGAATACTGGACCCTTTGATAATGAACACAGCTTGGGCAAGACAGCAGAACTCTTTATTGGCAATGTTGTGAGATTGAAAGCATTGATAGGCTCAGTTTACTCCAATGAAATGGTATATAGTATTACAACTAAAGTATTGGAGTGGACACAACTGTTTCTTCCATTACTTGAAATTTTCCCCCTTGGGATATGAGTCCTTGAAAACATAGTTTATAAAGTCTTAGAAACTTATTTAATCTTCAAATTCTTATCATATATCAAACTTAGAAATATATTCAGATGCCACTATAATATGATGGTTGTTAACTGTGATGCATATTTTCACTAGTTTAGACATGGTTGATTAAAGCCTAAGTATACTTTGCATTATGTGCACTATGACGGATAACAAAGATCTTAAACACAAATATTATCATTAATTTCTTTAGTAATCTTTGTACTAGGACTCAGAAAACTTCAGTTGATTGAAGCAATAAGTAAAAGTAAGTGTTATACTCAGTGAATACTTACTCATCAATGATGCTGTGAATGACGTATAGATGCTTATATCTCTCCATGATACTGAAGTAGTTATATGTATTGTATATAATGTGTATTTGTATATTATTTATAATTCATTCAATATATTAAATCTTTAATAATTTTACATACACAAACAATATATATTTTATTATATTCATGCAGACCCTTCCCCTAACTCTTCCCAGATTTACCCTACACTCCCTTCTCAGCTTCAGGTTCTCCTCTTTTATTTGTCTATTCATAACTCACTGAGTCTAATTTGTGCTCCCCATATACTCCTATGTGTGCATCCATCCATTGAAGTGCAGTCAACTGAGCAGGAGCTACACCATTTAAGAAACCTGACTCACAAAATGAGGCTAAGAAAGAGAACCAGCAGGTCAAATGACTGCCAAGATAGAGCTTTTGCAAGAGAAGGAGAAGCACAGTGAACAGATGCAGAAGAACCAAGATTCCAAATCCATCCACTGCAGATAAGACCAAAGCTGACTAATTTGTTCTGAGAGATGACTTTGTCCCTGCCCCCTTCCTAAATATCTAAAGACTGTACTGACCAGTGACATTTACTATTTCCTTCCTGACAAATATTCTAGAAGCTGACCAAGGACCATATAGGCAGATCTAGACTGAGATATTTTAGGGGCTCAAGGGGCAAAACTGAAAGTGTTTTACTCTTTTTTAAAGTGATAGTCTTTCTAATGCAGTTTTTTTTTCTCTTTGCACCTGGTTTTGCTTTGGCACATGCAGTGTGTGGCTAGTACACTATTTACTGTGGAAACCGTCTGTGACAAGTTGTGTAGTGGCTTCTTCCAGACACATAGAGGATGAATATCTGTTCACATTGAGATCATTTTATATATATATATATATATATATATATATATATATATATATATATATATATAAAATGCTGTCCTTTAAGTAGACAAGATCTGTATGTGAAAGTGCTGTCATGTCATGTCATTATGGGTAACCTGGAAGATAGTTCTCTAATATGCAGTGTTCTCTAAGAATGTCCTGTTCTGAAGTAATTACTAGAATAATTAGATAAGAAAAAGAAGGGCAATTTAAAAGGAAAAGTAAAATTAGCAGCAGTTGCTTCTGACATGGTAAAAGGTATAGAGTACTGCTGACACATAATGAAATAGCCTTTTAGGAGTATGCTCAATTTCAAAACTAAGGCCTGTCACAGTATAACAAAGAAATAAATTGAAACCAGACAATAAGGAACACTTAGACACAGAAGCATGGCTACTGACAGTGTCTACATTCTAGTATAGCTAGAAGAGCTAGCCATGCCTTGCAATGGAAACTGTAACAATGCATATGAGGAGAATGGCATTGGTGGGTGGGTGGGGTGTAGGGGCTTTCTATTCAAAAATATGCAGCAGAATGTGGCAGAGGGACTCAGTGGCCTGGAGAACCATATTTTGGCCAAGGAAGAAGGAAATTAATTGAATCTATAGTTAAAAAGTAAAGATTCCATTTAGGATATTTTTATGGTAAGATTTCAGTGGTTAGCTGTAATACAGTAGGTATTGACTACAGGTTACTCCTGGGCATTCAAATCGAGAACAGTCAAAATCAAAAGTTAACAGGAGAAAAAAAAATATAGAATAGAGTTTGAAAAACTAAGGTATAAATAAAGACTGAAAATAAACACACATCTCTTAGTAGCTCATGTTTGCTAAAAATTTAAATGACATTATTTAGTTCGTTAGTTAATTGGTTAGTTGTTTAATAGTTATTGAGACAGGTTCTCACCTTGTTCCTTTTAACCTTGACTGTCTGACCTCACTATGTTGACCAGAATGGCCTCCAGTTCATGCATATCTTCCTGCCTCTGACTCTCAATTCCTGCGATTAATGGCATGCACAACCATGACCAAACTTATAATAACATTCATATTAACAGAGTTCACTAAATAGCTTAAAGTTATACATGTTATTCATTTTATTATCTTTTATTTAGATACATTTTTAGTTAATATTCAAGAGTTTTATAGATGCATCATGAAACATTGATCCCTTAAGCTGATACTCTACTCCTTCCCGGTCTTCCTAGCCTATAACATTTCCATCCTAAATCTGTATTCTCATTTTTATTTTTAGTTTTTAGATGCTCTGATTACTCTTTTCTTTTTTCTTTTTATTAGATATTTTCTTTATTTACATTTCAAGTGTTATCCCCTTTCCTGGTTTCCCCTCCAAAACCCTACCCTACTTTCCCCTCCCCCTGCTTCTATGTTCTCCCACCTACCCACCCATCCACTCACCTACTCAGGTTTGCCTGGCCTTGTATTTCCCTATACTGGGGCTTCAAGACTTCAAAGGACCAAGAGCCTCTTATTGATGTCCAACAAGTCCATTCTCTGCTACCTATGTGACTTAGAACTGTCAATATGCTGGTTATGGAGGGTGCATACACTGAAGGATGGTCGACCTTCCAGAGCTATCCCACTAAAGAAAACTGATTCTGTTTCCTGGCTGTCACCCATTTCATATTTGATTTCAGAACACAAAACTGCAAAAAACAAAGTCAGTGTACTGCACTCCGATTTTACATTGATTATATCACAGAGACTGTGTGTTGACCACCAAGTCTGAAAAAAAACTTAGTTTACCCTTGATAGAAAATATCTGTCCATCTCAAGATGACACAGATAGATATTGGGATGGGAATCTTAAAGTTGAAAGGAACAAACAAACAAACAATAAATAGCCTTAAGAAGACACAACGATGGAGACTTAAGTCCATAGGTAGATATTGTATTTCTGGTGAAAAGGCTAGGCTAATTCCATGACAGGTTTCAAACTGGCAGTTAAGGAGACTAGGCCTGTACTGGCTAGTTTTGTTTCAGCTTGACACAGCTGGAGTTATCACAGAGAAAGGAGCTTCAGTTTAGGAAATGTCTCCATGAGATCCAGCTGTAAGGCATTTTCTCAAATAGTAATCAATGGAGGAGGTCCCCTTGTGGGTTGTGCCATCTCTGGGCTGGTAGTTTTGGTTCTATGAGAGAGCAAGCTGAGCAAGCCAGGGGAAGAAAGCCAGCCCCCACACCCCAGTAATTCAATGTCAGTAGAGATGGACCTAACAGATTAACATAGAGGTCACCTACCCAGGAATTCCTTAATGTGCTTTAAATCAGGCCTGCAAACTCACTTGTGGTCTATTTATCTTGGTAATGGGAGACCCCAGCATGCAGTACTTCTGTAGAATAAAACACTCTTTGTGTTCACATACTATTTGAGAGTCTGGGGTGTCATTCTTTGATGAATCATGGACCCTTACACAGGTGTGGCCTGGACTAGAATACTTTGGAAAAAAAAGAAGCTACATAGATGTTTATATATTTATAAATTGGCCTTACCAATAAAACTTAATATTTAAATTATCAGGATGAAAAGCTGGGCAAATTACCTATCTCCTAGAAATTAACAATGGTGTTATTATACAAATATTGCTTAACTTAGTTAGACATATTATCAGAATTTATTTTCTGGATTTTATTGAGTGGTCATTGTTCATTGGTTGACATGTACTTTTCTACATCTACCTCTGAAACCCTATAGTGTTTCTTTCTTGTAGATAGTCCTTCAGTTGCAAAATGCATTGTAGAGGATATAATCATTTTCTAATAATATTATGCCTTATTTTTCTATTTAAAAACACTAAAATTTATAAAAATCCCAACCATAGCCTCCATTCTCTCCCTCCCCACCTCTCCATCCCCTCCTCCCCTCTTCCTCTACCCCCCTCCTACAATCCCTTCCAAATACATTTCCCCCAAGACTCACTGCTCCTTTGGAAAAGAACAGGCCTCCCAGTAAGTGATATCAGCAGAACTCAAACTCCTCTGCATTTGAGATAATGCATAACAAGATGCAAGGATGAACAAGGCCACATAGTAGGAGAAAACAGGTCCCATGAGCAGAGAAAAGGATCAGAGACACCCCCACTCCTATTGTTACTAGTTCAATAAAAACCCCAAGCTAAGGAACCACAACATTACACAGAAGGCCTGGTACAGTAGGAAAGCAGGCTCCGTAGTTGGCACTTCAGTCTTAGTGAGCCCCTAAGAGTCCTGCTTAATTGCTTCTGTGGGCTGTGTTCTCCTAGTGCCCAAACCCCCTCTGGCTCCTATAACCAGGGAGTTCCCTCAGCTCTGCCTAATGTTTGGTTGTGGCTCTCTGTTTCTGCTCTCATCAACTGCTGGAGGAAGCCTGTGTGATGAGGTACTGATTCTCTGGTTAGAGAAGAATATCACTAGGAATCATTTTATTGATTTTTGGATTTTTGTCAGTCCTGTTTGTTTATACCATAGGTCTCTGAACCATACAGACATTATGGATATCAATATGTCAGCTCCAAAAAAAGGAAGAAAGAAAGAGAGAAAGAAAGAAAGAAAGGAAGAAAGGAAGGAAGGAAGGAAGGAAGGAAGGAAGGAAGGAAGGAAGGAAGGAAGGAAGAATTGATCTACCTCAATATCCACGCTTGGGTATACATTCAAAATATGCCTCATCTTACCACAAGAACATTTACTCAGTTATGTTCATAGCAGCTTTGTTTATTAAAGCCAGAATGGGGAAACAACCTAGATGTCTCCAAACTGAAGAATGAATAAAGAAATGGAACATTACACACCCATACAAAACAATGACATCATGAAGTTGGCTGTTAAATGTATAGAACTAGAGAAAACTATCCTTAGGGAGGCAATCCAGGCCTAGAAAGGTGGCATTCGTTCTCAAGCTCAGTTAAAAAAAATGTTATTTATTATATCATGTGAGTGTGAGCACGTTTGAGAGAATGCAGATATGCATTGCTACAATGCATGTGTGGCATTCAGAGGACAACTTTTCAGAAGTTGGCTCCCTTCTTCCGTGCTGGGTGGGATCCAGAGATGGAACTCAGACTGTGAAACTTAGAAAACCCTTCTACTCTCTGACCTATCTACTGGTCCCTAAGGTTTTTTGTTTTTTTGTTTTTTTGTTTTTTTGTTTTTTTTAACACATTGAGCAAGATGCAGAGCAAAAACTTGACCACATCTCATATACACACTAATACATCCAGATTATTTTTAATATTTTAACTGTGTATGTCTGTGACTGCCCATGTGTGTGTATGTGTGTGTGTGTGTGTGTGTGTGTGTGTGTGTGTGTGTGCATGTGAGTGGTCAGAAAAGTACATCAGATCCCTTGGAGCTGGCATTATAGGCCATTGTGAACCATCTTATGTTGGTGGCTGGAAACAAACTTGGCTCCTCTATTCATCTTTCCAGCCCTAGACATGTTATCATTTTAATCCTAAAAGTAGGAAGATATGTATTTCCTAGCAATATAAAGAACATAATCACAAGTCTTTAATAGTTACCATTCTCTCATTATATAAGCTTCATTGAATAACTTCTGGATGTGAGAGAGAAAGCAATTGCATGTAGTTCAAGAGATTATCTAGTCATATTCACAGGAATGAACATTTGAAGAGTTCAGGAGCGGTAGATATGCATGTGTAAATTAGATTATCAGGACACAATTCTCCTGGAGCTCTCACTTCTTGATGATATAGAAGGAGGGGGTCAAAAACAAATACACCTGAAGAAAATCCAGTCATTACTTGTAAATGAAAAGCACATTCTGCTAATGCCCTGGGTGTGGCAAACACAGTGCATTTCTCAAGAAGAAAAGAGACAGTTATATCAGGTTCCTGTCTCACTGGGCTTAGTCTTTTCAGCAACTTCTCTTTTTAGTCTCCTCCACACAATTCAGTCAAGTTAAACTTTAGAATGTTACATTAGACTTTATTGCACAAGGTTCTACAGTTCTATAAATTCCTTTAGTTACAGAGATTTTTCACAATTAAGAGCTGTTGCAATATGGGCAAAAATAGTGTGACAAAAAAAAATGCTGCAGTTGTGTGCTTTATTCTCTTTTTGTCTCTTTTGTTTGCTAACACCTTTGTCTTTTGAGGGCAGGTAATGAGACCAGACTGGTGAAGGGAAATGGCAGGATGGAGACCATGGAGACAAACAGTTCATGAAACAAAATCCATAATGACATGAGCATCAGCTTGAGCAAGGAAGACATCCATGAAGAAAGAATCCAAGTGAGGGATCTGCCCTAGTAAGAGGCACTATGTGCACTAGGAATGAAGAATCTAAAGGAATTTCCTGTTCATCAGAACAGGGGTATACTCTTAGCGCTCTTCTAAGCAGAGTGATATTTTAAACTGTGGAGATGACTTAAACCTTTGATGGGAGTCACAGACAATGTAAACACAAGGAAAGAAGAAGTGGAGAGAGAAGGGAAGGGAAAGCAGGGATGGGGGGAGTAGGGTGTGTGAGGCAAACAAGATGAGAAGAAAAAGTGTACGCTAGGGTTCATGTTGGGCCTCTTTTATCAAGAGTATTCATCAATTCTAAGAGGCCCTACAAGGTAAATTCCTGCCTGTGACAGTTAATATGCTTTTTTTTTTTCTTCTCCTTTTTAAATTCTAGGTCCTTCAGAATTGTGAGAACACTGCCTTTAGATGTAAGATAATTTTTCATCATCTTCTGTGATGTCAAATGCCTTTGAGCAATTTGCAACACTCTAAAAGTGTATTGACAGGTCAGCAAAAATGAAAGGGCATCTCTGTCACCTTGAGGAGTGGTGATCAAAAGCAAAGTGCCAACCAATTAGAACAGGATCAATGACTCTATTTCCTGCCTTCCCTGCCATAAACTCTGGAGAAAAAAAAAGAATTAAGTTATTATTTTTCAAAGCTACCCCATCTTGATTGTGTCATAGCAAGGTATTCATATACAAAAGTGATTTTAATTGTATGACTTTAAACACACCACTGCTAAACCACACCAATGTAATCGTATGAAAGTCCCATTAATCACATTTGAAAGTTGTGGCAGCCTGACTTAAAGGCAGATTCAAAAATAAAGCAAAGAAATTGGCATTGGTTGACTCAGAATGTTTTTCTGCTCTTATGAAATGTATATATAAACAAAATTAGCATTCACTAAGAGCTTAAAACATTAAGTTCTCCAGCTGAAGTGATGGTTCAGTGTTTAAGAGCACTTAACTAACTAAGCCATGTTTATAGGCCTTCATATAGCTTTTAAAAATTGATGTTAATTAAGAGTAGACATTTGGGATTGGAGAGCTAACACATTGGCTAAGAATACTTGCTCTTATAGAGGACCTAGATGTGATTCCCAGCATCCTTGTAGCTGCTCACAACTGTTTATAACTTTGGTTACTGAGAATCCAATGTCTTTTCTAGTATTCCCTGGCACTTATAGTAACACAGATACACATATACACATAAATAAATGATAAAAATTATTCTTTCCTATTGATTAATTTATTTATTCATTTTCCCTTTCTGCCAATACCCTCTCCCTATCTGCTTTCATATAGTCCCTCTCCCTCATATACCCTTTGCCTTCTTGTCTGAGTAGGTGAACATCCTCTCTGAAACATCAAGTCTCTGCAGGGCTAGGTACCTCCTCTCCCACTGAAACCAGACTCGGCAGCCTCACTAGGTAAACAGCCCCTGCTCTAGTTTCTAGGGGGCCCACATGAAGACCAAGCTACATATCTTCTACATATGAGCTGAAAGGCCTAGTTCCAGTCCATGGATACTCTTTGATTGGTGGTTCAGTATCTGAGAGCCTTCAAGGGTCCAGGTAAGTTGACTGTCTTCCTGTGGAATACCTATCCCCTTTGGGGCCCCTCAGTCTTTTCGCCAACTCTTCCATAAGAGTTCTTGAGCTCAACCCAATGTTTGCTTTTGGGTCTCTGCATCTGTTTCAGTCATTTATTTGGTGGAGTCTCTCAGAGGACAGTTATGCCAGATTCTTGTTTGCAAGCATAACAGTATTCTTAATAGTGTCAGGGATTTGTGCTTGCTCATGGGATGGGTCACAACTTGGGCTGTTTATTTGTTCGTCATCCCCTCAGGCTCTACTTCCCTTTTGTCCTGGCATTGTACTCCATTTTTAAATTGGGTGATTTGGTTTGTTGATGCCTAATATCTTGAGTTTTTTTAATATATTTTGGCTTTTAGGCCTCTGTTAGATATAGGGTTAATGAAGATCTTTTCCCAATCTGTAGGCTGCTATTTTGTCCTAATGACAGTATTCTTAAATGTTAGTTGGCCGGAGAGACCACTCAGCTGTTACAAGTACTGATTGCTCTTGAAGAGGATTTCGATTCCATTCCAAGCACCTAAATAGCAGCTCACAACTGTCTGTAACATTAATTTCAAAGGATCTGACATTTTCCTCTTGTCCTTGTGCAAATTTCATTTATGTAATATACAGACATACATACCCACACATACATAACACATATATACATAAAACAGAAATAGAAAAGCTAAAATTTAAGAGTTGAATCACCAGCTTTGGAGTCTCATGTGACTGAATCGTAGAATTCCTTCAATTCATTCCATCCTGCCAATATTTTTATCTAACTTTTTAAATTTCCTATTTGATATGGTTATTATACATTTGGTTAAATATATAAAAATAAAGTAAACTTTAAAAAAAAAACATACATCCTCTAAATACACAACAACAAATTACCTGTTTGAACACTGCAATTCCTAGAAAACCATCCCTTCTACCTTGTGCATATGAACTATGTCTTTCTTGTTCTTGTTCTATGTTCTTTATCTTTCTTCCCTTGCATTTCACCCTGTCACTATGGTAACATTTCTAAGCCATGTTTGTGGATCTGAGTGCCTATCATTTATTCTGTAGGCATCTTTTGCAACTTAAAATAGATTGTTTCAAATACTTTAAAGTCTTTTGGCAGTGATCTTTCTGAAGTCTTTCAATGAATCTATAATTTCACACCTCACATCTTTCAGATCCAAGCAAGGTAATGTAAATATGCACCCAGCCCGTCCCACAAATATGGGTGACTTAAGTTTGAATTTGATTCTCTTCATATGGGTGACAATGCTGCTGCATTTATTTGATATTTTCTATTAAGAGAAAGAAAGTAACTTGCATTAATAGGCTTTCTGATTTTGGAAAGTGGCTTATAAAACCAAGATCACTGCTGGTTAGCACCTTGCTTCTATTAACAGTTTTAGGGTAGAACTCTATGGAGCTTTGTTTTGGGGACAACACAGTTCATACAGTTCTATGTGTTTTAGTGTTGATGATTTTAGTTATTTATTCAATAAAACCAATAACTTATTTTCTCTAGAGACTGGGAAATCAGCCAGAATTCTCTATAGGATGAGAATAAACTGAAGGGAAATTTATTGGGTTTGCTTATGGTTTGGGACATTCAACATTGGCTGTCTCACAAAGGACAGGCACAGAATCTAGGAATTGCACAATCCACAAGACTGGCTACTTCAGCAGTACCAATCTGGAGCTGAAAGGTGAGGGTTCCTGGAGAGCTGTGGGTATTCATTTCATAGCATTTCAAAGAAGGTGGAAACAATATCAATCAAGGAATAAGAAATGGCCATAGCAAGATAGATGAGTTTCCCAGAGTGAAGACAGGCAAACAAAAAACAGATTTCTTCTTCCATGTCCTTTTATCAGTGTTTAGACCAGAAGGTACAATATGTATTTAGGATGGATATTCCTGCTTCATTAATGTCATCAAGAAAGTCCCTCACTGGAGTCCCAAATATGTGTGATTTTAATTGATTCAAGACCCAGTCTAGTTGACAAACTATATGAGCCATCACACCAGGAAAGGGATTTTGGCAGAATCTTAGGCTTGGAGAAGAATACTCTTCACACCCAAGAGTAGTTGTGCATGAACACCAGTGTATCTCTTTATCACAGGCTACAAGGACAGGGTGCTGGTCAGATTTTGTACACATTATGTTGAGATTTTGTTTTTCTTCCAGGAATGTCAATAATCTTCAAAGCTGCCTGGTCTACTATTTCTTTATGTATTGATTTTTTCCTACACATAGCCTTAAATCAAACACATGAAGGAAATGAGTATCTAGATAAACCAGGTATAAGCCTTGCTTTTCCTTCTAATATAAATTCCTCTTGGGGTTAGGTAGATTGCTCAGTGTGTTGTGTGATTTTCATGGAAACACAAGGACCTGAACTCCAATCCTCAAGCCCACATAGAGAAGTATGCAGTAGCATGCGGCTGCAATCCCAGATCCCAGATGATACAAGATGAGAAGCAAGATGGGAATTCCAGGGAGCACATGTGCTAGATAGCCTGAAGTTCATATAAGCAAACAGTGAAGAATCCCTGATTCAGTCAAGGTGGAAGGTGAAGGCCCATACATAAGATTGTCCTCTGACCTCAATATGTTCACTGTAGCACTTCTGTGTCTTCAAAACAGACAGATCACATTCCTATATACAATCCATACATACAATCCCTCTTTTTGTATGACTTGTTCTTTCACAATTTTATATCTTCAGGCAGTATTATGTATCAAAGGATGATTAGCAAGAATTTCATGTGATGGGTAAATGGATGATTGCTAAATAATTTCTTCCAATTTATTACATTTCTTCTTGATGGGCAAAATCCTTGACAAAATTAACTGAACAAGGAAGTGAAATGTTCACTCCCAGAAAGGTAGGGAAGTCGCTGTAGTATCTTAAGTCAGTTTCACTGCACCTGAAGTCAGGGAGCAGAGAAAGATAAATACTGGCATTTAGCTCACTTTTCCTTTGTACTCAACCTAAGACTACAGTCAATTAAAATGTACTGTCCACATTCTAGGTGGGTCTTCCATCATGGATAGGCCTTTTTGAAAACAAGCTCCTAGACACACCCGGAGGTGTGTTTCTATTGTGATTCAAAACCCCTCAACCTGTTCATGAAGAATGACAACCACAGTACAATGTATTCAACTTTGCAAAGCAATAATATATTAGCATTCAAATAAAACCTAAAATTTTGACTTGTACTTCAGTTATTAGTTACAAGAAGCAATATGATAATGAAGGCTACTTTTTACATTATTAACTAATACATGTGTATGGTCAATGAAGCAAGGTATTTTCATTTTTACGTTTAAAAGGTATAGTCTTTTCATTAGGACTTGTTATGAAGATAGATTATAGCTCCACACATTGACCGTTTCCTCATCTACTGTCTTCAAGGATGTTCGATGTTTATGTTGAGTGTACTTAGACAGTATTGCTTTATCATATATTACTTGATTGTATATTGAAATGTCCAATGTTGTGGATATAATGAGCTGAATAAAAATATTAGTAAAAACAATTTCATTTGCTTCTTTTACTATTTTATTGTAGTAACTGGAAAAGTTAGTCTAAGTATTTGTCTAGCATGTGTTGTTATATATATTCACATAAAACAGAAATGTCTGTAACACATGTCTCAAGTGACTAGTGTCACTGAGTGACAATACATTATTAAAAACACCAGAAAAAATGTGCATCAAATATGTAACCTTTAGGTATCTTTATTCACCTTGCTTTCTTTCATTCTCTGACAAATTTGTCCTAGAGAGAAGAGTCATAACCACTCTTCTTGAAAGATTGGTGTTCTTTTAATTTGCTCATGGTGTGCCTTGTGATCATTTGACCTGAATATTAGTGGGCTTACTACTGTCTGCAATATGAGCTTGACATTGATAGTGAATCTCGTGATCCTTCCAAGACACTTGATTTCTATTCAAGGCCTTCTTGGGCAAAAACTCTGACAGAACTTCTGCAATAATCTTTTATTTTTTTGCTTTGCATATTTTTTTCATGGGAGACAAACTTCCTGAATCTTATACATCTCTTTCTCACAAACAGTAAATAATAGCACACACACACACACACACACACACACACACACTCATACGAACACATACACACACACACATACATGCAAACAAAATTTGGAAAGAAAATCTAGTAAATGTATATATGTATTTTATGGAAGAATATTCTCAGGCACCTGGTTGAAACATTTCCCTTCTGATAATTAAAGTTATGTAATAAAGATGAAATGTGTGCAGATTTTGTAAGACGTAGGCTCACCTTCATAAAAATGCTTGCTTATTACCTTATAAATATTCTCTATGTATCACAGTAGCCTTAGTTTAAGGAAGGCAACTTCTTTTAGCAATATTAAGATATTGACTCTAGAATCAGCCAGGGAATGAAAAATGAAGTTATGCATATTTAAACTACTCAGTGAGGATTTGGGGCTGCCTCTGAGAATAGGAGGAAAATTAATAACCCCACACCCTCTTTTACAAGGGTATTTATGAGGACAAAATTGCATCGCAGCATATGGAAAGGCATTTAGAAAGTATAATAGGTTATAAAATATAAATACTTTTATGATTGTATTTACAATTCATAATTACATTATTTAAACTTCAGAGACATACATTTGATGATTTTGGAGTTTAGTATTTCCTTAAAACTCTGAGGGCCAGTTTCCTTATTTTCCAAATAAAACAAAAATTCTAGTCTTCCATCAATAATAGAATCTATATTTTCCTGTGTTTTTTAGCTTTCAAGAAATCTATATTATCTTGAACAGTATTTAGCCCTGACCATCTTTTTTTCTTACCAGACTGTGTTGAGGGACTCTCCTGTCATTTATGTAAGAAAATATAATTAATACAGAAAACACTGTTTGTTTCATAGGTGGGTAGAGAGAATCAGAAAAGAGGCCCATGCAGATCAGACTCCCACATCTTTCCCATGTTGGTCAGTATGTACTTCCCTGTAATACATAATGATATACTCGGCAAGAAGTTTACCTGATTCATAACCAAGTCCATTGAATGGTTATTTGTATTAAAAAAATCACTGTGCATCACAAAGTAAATGAAGCAATAAGATAAATGATTATACCTTAGGCCTTATTGTTTTTACATATCTCAGTACACAGGACATCCACAAAAACTTCAGTGCTTTCTTAGACAATGATTCTTGTACAAAATGATGAGCAAGCACTGGTTTTGATGCAAAATGAAGGAAAAGAGCACATTAAATAACCAACTTAATGGCATTTCTTAAACAAGCAGAAGAGAAGAGGGGTGGAAAAGAGAAGAGGGGATGGGTGAGGGATAGAAAAAGGGCAAGGGAGGCATGTGAGAAAATTAGGCCCAGGGAGGGAGAACACTCAGCAAACAAATGAATTGACCTCTCATCTAAGCTGGAAAATTGAACAGTTTGAGTGTGTCTTTTCAGGTGAAAGATGGATATTTCTAGATCAATACTCTTCTTGTTGGCCCTTGAACAGAGCGCACAAACAGTAGAGTGTTTGTGCCATGGAGATTTATTAGCAACCAGCACGCAGTTGAAACTGGAGAGTGAGGAAATCCAGGGTTAGAGATTTCAGAAAGAAATGCTCCATGCATTTTTAACATTAACATTTGGCCTACTCTTGTATTCTCTAACACCATTTTTTTTTCTCCTATGGCTACCAAATGAATTATAAACAAGTTATTACTTTTTGATGGTAATTCATCTTTGGCGTGTGGATTTGAAAAATCCCAGGCAACTTAGACATGAAGGTGAACACCTGCAATCTCAACACTTGGGGGTATAGAAGCAGGGCAATTTTAAATTCAAAGCTAACCTCATGTACAAAATTATTTCCATTCCAGCCACTGTTACATGGCTAGACCCTGTCTCAAACAAACAAACACACAAACAAACAAAATACTACCCAAAGAATACCAAAAGAATTAGGATTGATTACTTGGCTTAATGCCCCACATGACTACCATACATTTTTGTCTGCATATGTGTTATATATGTGTACTTTGTTTTACAAATGTTCAGCAAAGTTTCAATATTACTAAAGTCTTTTGTAGTAGGCTGGCTGATTCGAATAGTCTAATAAACTAGTCTAGCTAGATAATCTGGTGAGTAATGTAACCAGGTTGTGGTCAGTGACAATAATTTTGTAAGTTTTCATAACTTCTGTACTTCTGAAGGGTTTCTATTCCTTCACACATGACAAGCAGTTACACTTGTCAATGCCATGATCTCATTTCTTCTGCTCAAACCAGGTTTTATTTTGGCAGAAATACTAAGATGCTACACAGCTCTTCCCTTCACATTAATGTCTGTGTATTTGGTATTTTTAAGGTTAGAGCTCTATTCCTCTTGGTTTTCCTCTTTGTAAAACTTTTCATGAGACAACCTCGTGAGATAGCATGAGAAATGATGATGGACTGGGGATGAATCTTACCTGTACATTCAGGTTTGCCTTTGAAGTTATGTGATTTAGCCTACTTTTTGGACAAGCTATTATTTTATTGAAGCTTTTTTTTTTTTTTTTTTTTTTNTTTAGTAAGGATTTAGGTAAAAGTTCTGATACCTCTATTGAAATCAGTGCTATGACATAGAAATCTCTATCTCCACTTCCTTCCCCCCCCCTCTCTCTCTCTCTCTCTCTCTCTCTCTCTCTCTCTCTCTCTATCAGGCAGAATATCTAGGTCTAATTGAGTAGAAAAATCTAAGAGATACCTAGTGTTGTTGTTGCTTCATTGTTGTTGTTTTTGAACCAGGCCTGCTACATTGATGAGAGAAAGGCTTAAGAATTGTTATTTGCTGAAATCAATTAGCTCCCCATCCACATTTGCTGGTGCCTGCAGAGATCACAGAGGGCGTTAGATGCCCTGGTACTGGAGTAACAAATGGTTGTGAGCCACTGGACATGGCTGTTAGAAATATAACTCAGGTTCTCTGTAAGACTATCTAGTGCTCTTAACCACAGGGCCCACCTCGGCAGTCCTCCTGCTGTTAAAGGTTCTTAACACATATTGTATTATTTGTACAATGTCTGCAGTTTTCTACTTCTGCTCTTCTCTGCCCTCCTCATACATCTAAACATGTTATCTATGAGGGCAGTGGCTTCCACTTCTTATATTTATTTATTTATTTATTTTATGGCTGTATTTCTACACTTGAAAAATTGTGCATTACATAATGAAGAGTCGATAAATATTGTTGCATACATGCAGGCATGAATCTTCATTTACATGAGCCTAAGAAAGTGCTCTGTGACAGATGGTTTAATTATCCAGAAACATTCATCACATCTTTAACTCAAAGTCCAGCATGTGTTCTAGCAGCTTCAGCATACTTGATAGGTTTTTAAAAAGTCATCATCTCAGGTCCTAGCCTAGACCTCAGGGAGTATAATCTGTTTTCATCAAGTCCCAAGAGATTCAAATTTCACATAACTCTGTGAGATGCCTGGTCTATTTAGTTATCATAACTTCACCTATGCCTTAAATTAATTGAGGCAAATACATCCAATGCATCACATTCAATGAAAATGCAAAAGCCTCTCATTGTCATGTTACCCAAAGTTATAACCAACTAACTATTGATGACACATGAGTGTTATGGTGCCAAAGACCTAGATGAAATATAGCTATTTTCTTCTTTTTTCTTGAAACAAGACATTTGTGTAAAATGTAGTTAAAGCTATTAGAATTAAATTAATTAACAAAAGTTCATGGGTAATAAATATTATTTACTCTAAATTAAGGCTTTTATAGAATAATAATTCAAGCCAAGAAGAAGGAAAAGAAAAAGGAATAATGGAAGAATACAAAATTATAATACTTGCTAATTTAATGGGGGTGGAAACGGTTTAAGCTCTTGATAGACTTGTCATCATAGTCATAATTAAAATATACAACACAATATAAACATAAATTGAGTTTATATTTGGACATTTATGTGTTTATATGTCTACATTATTATATGTATGCACGTGTTTGGGGATCAGGGTGCTAACATATGTGCATACTTGAAGAAATGGGAGGTTTATGTTGGTGGTCTTCTTCAATTACTTTCCAGATTGTCTGTACGTGAGAGAGACGTGTCTCTTGATGAATTTGTAGCTTCCCAGTTGGTTAGCAAACCTCAGGATACTCCCATCTTTCCCTTTCTAGATATAGAAATACAGGCGCATGCCATCATGTGAGCTTTTACGTAGGCGTTAGGAATCCAAGTACAGACAATTGTTGTTAATCAAGAGAATCCAACTGAAAGAAGAACAACTTACAACTAGTTATTGCAAAAATGTAGAATGACACACAGCAACATATACACATACACATACATACACATGTTCACATATATACCTATACACACACACACACACACACACATATATATATATATATATATATATATATATATATATATATATTCACATGCACACACATATCACATATATGCACACACACACACTCATATATGTATATATGAGAGAGAGGTCAGACCCAGGCTTCTAAACACAGACTCACTGACAATGAAGCTGGAGAATAGTGACTTAAGTCAAAGATGGCACAGAAGTGATGAAGTAATCCCTTTTTGTTTCTTCCTTTCTACTTTCTTCTTAGTCCTAAAATTAGAGAGCAATAGATTTCTCTTTGAGTTACTAGCTACCAGCCACTGAACTTCCAGTGTGCCATCTTCCTGTGGCCATGTGCCTGACCTGAGCCCCACCAGGTGGATGTGAGCAGTATTCATAAATCTAGAAGTGACATCATTCACATGAAAATATAGTCCTTGCAACTCTTCACAGGTTTCATAATTAATTTGACAAAAGGAAGTGAACCCATATTACTGAATTCCTAGATTTCAATGATAGTGTAATATTGAAAAACACTCAGCAGCAGCCCCTGGCTCCTTACATTTGGATTCAGCTTCCAAAGAACATGCAAGTTCCATCTCATTGCCACTGCCGTTTTGGTCTTTGTTGGTAAATTTGATCATGACCTTCTCATTATGCCAGTAGAGGTCTACTGAGCCAGAAACAAAATACAGAGAGTAACAAATTGCAGTTTAAACCCCTGCTGAAATACATGCAATAGAATGGAGAGTTTAAGCAGGGGAATATATCTTAGTGCTTAAATGCATATAGAGAACTTTAATTATTGACCTCAAGAACTCATTGAATTTGGAATACTCATTCTTGCATGCTATATTTCTCATTTTGTTGCTTCTGTTTAATTGAAGAAATCAGTAGAGGAAGTTCAAGATTACCACAATAATGAAGAAACAGTTTAGGAAACTTAATGACCATGGAAAACCAAAACTTGTTCCATGTTTGGCGAATGGTGACATGGGGTATCACATGCTTGAAGACATGATGTCATAAAATAAATCAAGAATTCATAAAAAAAAACCTAGAAAGATAGTATAGTAACTCACACACCCCATATTTTTAGTTAAAAAATATTTGAGAGATAGAGAAATAGCTCAGCTGGTAATGTGATAGACATGTGAATATTAGGACATGTGTTTGATATGAAACGGCTACATAAAAGAGATGGGACAATGGTGCATGTTTGGGATTTCAGTTAGAAATAATTGGTAAGTTCAGGTACTAGTTAGAGTCTGTTTTACAAAATAGGGTGGGCAGCATTTGAGGAATGACACTTGCAGAGAACAACCCACTCCCTCATGTGTTTGCTTACACAGGCAAGTCCACCCTATCACAAACATGAGCTTGGCAAAGGAGTTTGGCCATTCCTGCTGGAACCCTGCATACTTACATTATCTACAAACTAGTTTCCTGGAGTCAGCTTGGCTAGTGAAATTTTAAGGAACTCGGCAGGATTTTTTGCTACTGTAAATTTCTATAGGAAACAGATGAGGGTAAGGATAAGGGATGAAAGTGTAAGCTGACCCCTCTCTGGTTCATTGAAGCAGAGCCCCTCACTGATGCCTACAAGGAAACTTCAGTAAGCTCTCAGGCAGGGCAATAGAAGCCACAATCTAGGTCTGTAGAGTTGAAGTCACATGTGAGACCAGGACAAGGACAATGGTCATGAGAGACTTTTCACACTGGTTTGTTTGTTTGTTTGTTTGTTTGTTTGTTTTTCGAGATAGGGTTTCTCTGTATAGCCCTGGCTGTCCTGGAACTCACTTTGTAGACCAGGCTGGCCTCGAACTCAGAAATCCACCTGCCTCTGCCTCCCAAGTGCTGGGATTAAAGGCGTGTGCCACCACGCCCTGCTTTTCGACTTTTTACACTGTGAAGAAACTCCTTTCCCGTATCACTGAAAACAAGCATACTGAGATGCAGGTAGGGAATCTGGGTGAGCATCGCAGTCTGGACTGATAAGCACTTTTGGAACTTGATATTTTGTATATCATAGCTGACTCTCACAAAATGAGACTCCTACAAAGCTGCTAACCAATTTTGCTTTCTTTGGGACAAATCTGAGGAGGTGTTTATGCTTTTAATTAGCATATGTTAATTATATGTTCCATTATGATGGAACACATATAACACAATATATTTATACACACACATATATATTATAAACACATACACACACATATATTTTGATCATATTCATCGCATTACTCTTTCTTTTAACTGCTTCCCAGGTTTATTGGGAAGTAATTGACAAATGCTGAATGTATTCCACATGCATACTGTGGAGTTAATGTACATGTACACTGTGAAGTTGTTACCACAGCTAAATTAGCATATTTTTCATGACACATAGTCACCTCTTTCTGTGTGTAAGAATGACTTAAGGAATTCAAGTGAATAATACACTATTACTAATTATGGACTGACCTCATCAAAACTTGAAGTCTTCATGACAGTTTTTCTTTTTATACACAGATTATATTTGCTTTATAAGACATTTTCTTCTAAGCTTTAATTTTGTAGAGCTAAAGATTTGGACATGGTATTGTCGCTTGGATTGTGTCTATCTGAAAGAGTTGCCCAGTACAAAATTGACAAAATTTATTTTATTTACACTTGATTTTTTTTGTGTGTGTATCCTCATCAGTTAATCTGCATATAAAATCTTATGAAATAAATGTCAATTAAAAGAGCAAAAATGATATTTTTTTTTACCCTGAGTCTAGCTATGCTAGGTAGAATTAAATTTCCATTTTGGATAAAAATTCTTCCCTCATTAATTAATTAATCCATGCATTCACTTTACTGTCTAATAATAACTCTTCTCCCACCTCTCCTAGCAGTCCCCACCTTTATACCCTCTACCACTTTTCCCTATCCCTTTTTTTCTCAGAGAAGGGATGCACCCATGAGTACCAACCCATCCTAGTACATTTTGTCACAGCAGGACTATGTGTATCTTCTTTCAAGGCAGTGCAGTTATGGAAATGGGATCTAAAAGCAAGCAACAGAATCAGACAATCCCCTTTCTAATTGGTAGGGGACCCATATGAAGTACAAGCTACATATATATTATATCGGTGTAGGGAACTTAGGTCCAGCTCATGCCTGCTCTTTGGTTGATGGTTCAAGCATTGGGAGCCCATATGGGCCCAGATTAGTTTACTCTGCAGATCTTTCATTGCATCTTGTCCTTCATTATTTCAGTTTCCTTGATGATTACCCCCATTCTTCCACAAGAGTGTAGAAGTTCTGCCTATTGTTTCAATTGGCTGCTGGATGAAGCCTCTCAGAAGACTGTTATGATAGGCTCCTGTCTGCAAGCAAAGCAGTGTATCATTAACACTGTCAGGGACTTTCTTTCTCCCATGGAGCCAGTTTCTAGTTGGTCCAGTCTTTGGTTGGCCATTCCTTCGATACATGTTCCATCTTTACCCACATACTTCTTAAAGATATGGATGAATTTTTGGGTCGAAGGTTTTGTTGCTGGGTGGTGTCTCCCTCCCTCTGTTGGAAGTCCCGCCTGACTACCACTGGAGGCCCCAACAGGCTCCATATCCTCAGCTGGTATGTCTCCTAGAGCAACACCCATAGACACCTGGAAGCTTTCCAAGTCCCAGAGATATCACACGCACACAATGATTTCCAACTCTTTCCCAGAATTTGCCTTTCCCCACTCCTGATCCTAATCTATACCTCTCTTCCCTCACCACCTATGTCTCATCCAGTTCCCTTCTTTGTTCTACTTCAGATATCTACTTTATTTCCCCTTCTGCATGATATTCAAGCACCTTCCCCCAGGCCCTCCTTGTTACTTAGCATCTTTGGGTCTGTGGATTGTAGTGTGAGCTATCCTGTAGTTTATGAATAATGGCAACTTATCAATTAGTACATATCATACATCTTTTTCTGTGTCTAGGTTACTTCACTCAGGATGGTCTTTCCTATTTCCAAATATTTGGCTACAATTTCTTGATATCTTTGCTTCTAATAGCCGAGTAGTATTCAGCTGTGTAAATGAACTCCATTATCTTTATCCACTCTTTGTCTTAGGGACATCTAGGTTGTTTCCAGTTGCTGACTGTTATGGGTAAAGTTGCTATGAACATAGTTGAGTAAGTGTCTTTGTGGTATGGTAGAGCATTTTGGGGTATATTCCCATGAGTGGTAAAGCTAGCTATAGAGTTGAAACTATTCCCAATTTTCTGAGAAATTACCAGATTGATTTCCCCAGCAGTTGTTCAAGTTTGCACTCCCATCAGCAATGGAGAAGTGTTCCCCTTGCTCCTCATCCTGGACAGCATATGCTGCCATTTGATTTTTGATCTTAGCCATTCTGATAAGTATAAGCTGGAATCTCAGAGTTGTTTTGATTTGTATGTCTCTGATTACTGATTATTTTGAATATTTCCTTAAGTACTTCTTGACTTTTAGAAATTCCTCTGTTGAAAACTCTTGGTTTACTCTGTACCCCATTTTAATTGGCTTATCTGGTTTCTTGGTGTTTAATTTCTTGAGTTCTTTACATATTTTGTATATTATCCCTCTGTCAGATGTAGAGTTGGTGAAGATCTTTTCTTATTCTGCCATTTTGTTCTATTGTTGATTTCCTTTGCCTTACAGAAGCTTTCCAATTTTAGGAGGTCCCACTTATTCATTGTTGATCTTAGTACTGAGGTATGCATGTTCTGTTCAGGAAGTTGTCTACAGTGCCAATGCATTCAAGGCTATTCACCACTTTCTCATCTATTAGATTTAGTGCATCCAGTTTTATGGTGAGGTCTTTGATCTACATGTGCTGGAGTTTGGTGCAGGGTGATAAACATGGATCTACTTGCACTCTTCTACACACAGACATCTAGTTAAACCAGCACCATTTGTTGAAGGTGCTTTCATTTTATCTATTGAATTTCCATTCCATTTGTCAAAAATCAAGTGTCAGTAGGTGTGTGAGTTTACTTCTGGGTCTTCAGTTAGATTGCATTGATCAACTTGCCTGTTTTTATGCGAGCACCATGCAGTTTTTATTACAATTGATCTGTAGTACAGCTATAAATTAGGGATGATGATATCTCCAGAAGTTCTTTTATTGTACATGGTCATTTTTTAGCTCTACTGGGCTTATTATTTTTCCATATGAAGTTGAATTGCTCTTTCAAGGTCTGTGAAGAATTGTTTAGGAATTTTGATGGGAATTGCATTGAATCTACAGATTGCTTTTGGTAAGATGGCCATTTTAACTATGTTAATCCTACTGACCCATGAGGATGAGAGATCTTTCCATCTCCTGATATCTTCTACAATTTCTATTTTCAGAGACTTGAAGTTCTTGTAATACAGGTCTTTTACTTTCCTTGCTAGAATTACAGCAAGATATTTTATAATATTTATGACTATTGTGAAGGGTGTTATTTCCCTAATTTCTTTCTCAGGCTGTTTATTATGATTATCATGCTTATCATTTGTATAAAAGAAGCCTTCTGATGATTTTGGTTTGTTTTTTAGTTTTGAATACTTACTTTACCAAAGATGATTATCAACTGTAGGAATTCCACCCCCACCTGTCTTTCAGACCATCAAGTTCATCCTACTATTTCCTCCTGCTGTGCAAAGTCTTTTGGAGTGACTCTGAGTTATTTCCTTCATAGTCTCTCTTTGTTGTCCTGGATGAGTAGGGACTCACAAAGATCAGTCAGCCTCTGCCTCCCGAGCCCTGAATTAAAGGCACTGACCTGCATTCTCAGCTAACTGACCTTTTCCATGGTAAATATGCCTTGGCAAATCTGTTATTTAAAGGCACATGTGCTTATTTCTACAAAACATGATACTTATTGAGAAATTCCACATTTTCCCCAGCAAATAATGATTTTTTTATGTTAAACCCTCATATTTATGTACACTTAATCTAATTATAAAAATTCAGAGAATTTTCAAAAATATGCAGCTGTTATACCCACAAAGATAATTATTTCACACAAGCTTTAGGAATTATTGTTTGGAATTGAAAGAAGGGAGGCACAACCATGGAGATACACAGTGAGAGAGAAGAACTTGAGAAATATTGCATTTGATATTATCCCAAGATGCTTTGACTTTTACTAGGAATAGACAATGCCCCAAAATTCCTCCATTTGCAAAAGGAAACAGGGCCAGTAGAAAGAATGTTAACCCTGGGAGGTTGGGGGGACTCTCCCGAATGAACCAGAGACCTGGGAGGTGAGAGACTCTCAGGACTCAAAGAGAGGGACCTTAGACAAAATGCCTGAAAGTAGGGAGAGGGAACTTATAGAGCCCACCTTAATCAGAAAGACAGGGCATCAAGTGATTGTTCCTGTCTTAAAGAACTTAGGGGATGGAAATGGAGAGGAGCCTGAGGAAAAGGAGGTCAGTGACAGGCCCAAAGTGGGATTCAGCTCAAGGGGATGCCCCAAGGCCTGACACTATTACTGAGGCTATGGAGTGCTCACAAAAAGAGACCTATCATGACTGCCCTCTGAAAGACCCAACAAGCTGGTGCAAGAGTGAGATGCAGATATTTGCACCCAAGCAATGGACAGAAGCTGCTGACCCCTGTGGTTGAATTAGGGAAAAGCTGGAAGAAACTGAGATGGAGGGTAACCCTATAGGAGGACCAGCAGTCTCAATTAACCTGGACCCGCAAGATCTCTCAGACACTGGACAATCAACCAGGCAGCATACACCAGCTGATATGAGGCAACTAACACATATACAGCAGAGGACTTCCAGTAAAGATGCACCTAACATTCAAGAGACTGGAGGCCCCAGAGAGTTTAGAGGTCTGGTGGAGTGGTGGGAGGAGTAATGGGATGTGGAACAGTCGGAGGATTGACCAGGAAGGAAATAAAATCTGGAGGGTAAACATAAACAAATAAATAAACAAACAAATAAATAAATCATAAAAGAAAAGAAAAAGGAAAGAGAAAGAGTGTTATTTCCTTGAAAAAAAAAAGGTTTCTATTAGGCTTGCATCATTAACCTCAAGTGATATTTAGAGAAAATCTTCAGGTTTACTTTTCTACATTTTTATTACAGCGATTCAAAAACAAAACAAAACAAAACAAAAAACTCTATGACCAAAGTCAGTATAAAGATGCGTTAATTTTGGTGTATGGTTTCAGAGGGTTCGATAGTTACAATGGTAGGAATGGCCCAGTGCCAGGAGCAGAATGCTGAGAGGTCACATTCCAGTTGCAAACAGGAAGCAGAGAGCTCAGATTGGAAGTAGAGTAAAGTTACAAATTCTCAAACCCACTGAGCCATTTTGCCAAACCCTGTTCAATATTTTTCACTTGTATTACTTTGTAGACATGATTTGTGCTACTCTGGCCATATATGTTTTATCTGAAATAATAATCTTAAGAGCTGTTCCATGGTGTAAAGAATCGTTCATGCCTTGAAATTTTCAACTCCTTGAAATATACACATGCCATTCTACGCCATTTTAATGGGTAAAAATAGATAGAGGTTTTGCCTCAAGTAGCTATAGGGATTATATATGAAATCAAAGCTTTAGAGTAATTAATAAAAGCAGATTAAATAAATATTGTTGATAATGCACATCAGTATGTATTGAACCTCAAGATAGACTGTCACAGCCCAACAACTGCATAATACACTAAAGAAAAAGTCATTTATTTGAAAAATATTACAGTTATAATTCATAAAATATTTAATTAATTCCCAAGTTTATTCATTCCAAATTTGAAATTCTTCCACGACCCATAGAATCCAGAACAGAATCCAGAAGCTGCTATAATCCTATATCATTCTCTACATATCACATACCTATATATCTTTCCTGGATCTGTACTTTTATATTAACAAAATTATTCTTTGGAAATATTTTCATTTCAGAAAGAATAAACTTATTTTTCTTTTATTTATGCTAAAAGGTACTCAAGAGTTTTGCTAAAGAGCACATGGATAGCCGGGCGTGGTGGCACACGCCTTTAATCCCAGCACTCGGGAGGCAGAGGCAGGCGGATTTCTGAGTTCTAGGCCAGCCTGGTTTACAGAGTTCCTGGTCAGACAGGGCTTACACAG
>NC_034591.1:97240865-97245676 GCF_900095145.1 Mus pahari | reverse complement strand
CGCCCTCTAACCTGCAGAGGACTTCTGGTTCAGACCTGGGGAACTGCTCTTGGGCAGACACCCCTCCTCGGGCGGGGAAAGGCGCAGGATGACCGGGACCAGACAAGGGTCCCTCTTCTCCNGTCNGCTCTCTCCCCGGCAGTGCACTGGAGCAAAGATGGCTTACCTTCAGGTTCAGACCTGGGAGACTGCTCCTCCAATATTTGTATTATATTTAAAATGTATTTTCTGTTTGTATGCATATATGCATATAGATATATGCATGTGTATATTCATGCACATACAAATGTATATGTGTGTACATATGTGTATATATGCATGTGTATGTGTGTATATATTCACAAGCATGTTTGCCTGTGTGAATGTGGGTATATGCATGTGTAAGTATGTGTACATGCATGCATGCACATGCATGTGTATATATACATATATATTTTTTTCATATGAGTGCATGTGTGTGTATGTGTGTGTGTGTGTGTGTGTGTACAGGAGTGTGTGTGTGAGTGTGAATGTGTGTGTGTGTTCTCCACACTGTGCATGTAGAGATTCGGAAATTACTTGCAGAAGTCAGTTCTACCTTCCATTTGAGGCCTGGAAATTAAACTCAGGTTCAGGCTTTGTGGTGAACACCTCCACTGGCTGAAACTTCTCAGTGATTCATTTATCAGTGTATTTCAACTGATCTATCTAAAAGGTATTTTATGGCTGTTTCAATATGCCCTCGGAGATAGAGATACTGACTGGATATGTCATCGTGTTCATGTTTACTGTGGGGCATCTTTATTCCTCTCATATTTCTGATTAATTAGCTAACTATTACTCTGTAAGATGATCATTTGTTTCTTAGACAAAAAGTTTAAATGATTGTTTTATAACATCTTGATGTAAATGTATGCTGGAAAGTAATTCGCTGTTTATTTTTATTATGAGAATGTCCTTATGCATCCCTTCCACATACTTAATTTTCATGCAACATATTTACCAATATTTTTCTTTAGAGTGGTGTGTCTTCTCTGTTCTCAATGATATAAACATTGTGTAAGTATCTTCTGTATTGCTGTTGTATTTACTTTTCGTATATCTTTAATATTTATATATAAATGTTGGTATTATAGGTAGAATATGTCCATTTCTGTGTATACTACTCTATTGAAGTTTTTGATTCATATGACATTTATTTTTTTGTCTTTGATAAAATAGCTTTGAAACCCTTTTCATAAGTTGGCATCCCTTTCTCCTTAAAGTTAATTATTTATGTTCATGTCTTATATGTTTATGTGCATTTGAGTGTTGTGCCCACGAAGTTCAGAAAAGGGCATTGTATCAATAGAGAGAGTTACAGGGGCTTTGAAACAATCTACTATTGTGCTGAAGAATGAATCTAGTACAAACAAGAAGAAAGAAGTGCCTTTAATTGATGGGTCACCTTTCAAAGTACCCACATTGATATTTCTTATTTGAGTATAATTTTAATTATTTTAATATTTTCCTGTACTGCATATACCCATATGGATGTGCCCACAAACACTGAATCATAAACTATCTAGTCTGTTGAATTAGAATTGGAAGGGGATGCTGTAATGAGAGGATTCTCCTGAAGAACAACCCTGGGTTCTTTTGCCTGCTTTTCCCAGGTTAGGTGGAAAGAGGGCTTCAGTTGTCACAGGTGTCCCTGGATGAGGGTTGCAGATACCTCGTCATTACCAGAGATCCTGTTTCTCATTATGAAACTATGGCTCTTTCTCTCCATGGAGTTCTCCAGCTGTCTCGTTTTCTCATCACTTTTGGGATTAGCAGTTCACAAAATTACTTTAAAATTGATCTCTTGTCCTTTTCTTCAGGAAATGAGGGAAACCAAAATGCATTCAGATGCAACATTGATGACTAAACATGGAATAACTGAATCAGTTAGGGAGGTGATATATTTCATCTTTTAGATGAAAATGTTAGAAATTCTGCTTTTAGATTAGAAGATCCCCTGAGTTTAATTGCTCCTAACCTTAGATATTGGGAAGAAACTAGGACATTGTTATAGCAGCCAGACATCCTATATAATATTCATCAATTGGCATAAAAAGGTCTGGATATGAAATCTTTATTTGTATGAATTTGTGCTTTACTAATATACTTTATTTATCACTCTAATTTAACTTGAGAAAAGTAACTAAAATCTGAATGATAGAAGGAAAGTGAGACAGTAGGGGAGAGAGAAGAGATATGAAGAAGGATGGGAAAAAGAGAATGGAGATAAAGAATGAAGAAGGATAAGAGGAACAATGGGAAGGAAGAAAAGGACAAAAGGATAGAAGGAGGGGAGAGAGGGAAAGAGTATGGAAAAACAGAGAGATTGTTAAGTGGTTAACTGAGCTTGCTGTGCAAATATGAAAACCCAAATTTTGACTTCAGTTCCCACTACAAAGCCTGGCATAGCTGCCTGTACGGCTAACCCCAGCTCTATGGTGAACATCAAAGAGAAAATCACTTGGCTTATCTACTTCAAGTCTAGCTCCAGGTTCAGTAACAGACTGTCTCAAAGTCATAAAGTGGAGAGTGACAAATCAGGCAGCTGACATTCTTCTCTGGCCTCTGTGAGCATGTGCTTGTGTGTATGTGTGCACACATGCACCACATTCATATGCTTTCATACACACAAAGAGTGAGAGAGGGAGAAGAAAGGATGAGAGGGAGTGAGAGGAAAGGACACAGACACATTTGAATCTGTACCATTTCACCAACTCCAAAATGTCACACCTCCTGTCTATGAAAAAGTGTAATTATAGTGGTTCTTTAAAATTAGCAGTAACTGTTTTATTTATAGAGTAATAACTTTTAATAAAGAATGAAACAAAGCCTGTTGGGTACATTTTTAAAATGTAACCAGACTAAGAACACGAATAAAAGAAGAACATTATGTCATATTTTAAAACATCAAAATAATAAGTTGTCAGGCTATTAACATTGTTAGTAAATATTGAATGAGAAACTCCTGTCATCTAACTTTTACTCACTGAATAAATTTTCATCAGCGACGGAAGGAGCTAGACAGTGAGATATTCTGCTGATTTTTCAGTATAGGGACTTTTGGACATTAAAGAATTTCTAGTTGAAATTGCAGAAGTTAGAAATGGCTCTGGAAGGTACAGGAAATATCCATAGCTTTATAGAAATCCAGTGCAGTCCTTCAAACCCCACCAGCTTGTGGCTCACCTGTCAATCAGCTGGAGTCTGAGATAAAGAGGGGATTTATAAAGCCCTCATTGAGCTTGGCTGGCAGCAGCCAGCATATAAATGAAGAGAGCATTAGGGACAGTTCTGTTTACAACAATTAACTGGACTGGAAGCCCTGTCAGCAGTTCTGGTAGCCTACCCTTTTTTTGTACACATTCTTTAATATTCAGAACTTGCTCAAATATGATGAAATACTGAATACATCCCTCTGCTACCACTGATCCATATGATAAACTAGGATGCTGAGCTGCAATCATGTGCCTTCATGCACCTGGAAGCTATCACTAACAGCAGCCTGTGTGACAGGAACCAGGAGCTCTGCAAAAATATGTGTTGGCAGAACTGTTTGCCAGGTTAAAGCATAAGTATTTTAACAGAAACTGCACTTAAGCGGCTAACCAGACATCCACCTGATAATATTTAACACAGCATTCATTTCATAGTAATAGGAAAGACAGTCGCTTACTACTGATCCTTGAACAGTTGCTTGACTAGCACTGGTTTCACATAATTTGTATGGATTGTGTACAGTTTACATGAGTGTATGTGCCTGTGGAGGCCACAGGTTGACCCTCAGTGTATTCTTTAGTTGTTCTCCATCTTAATGTTTAAAACAAGGTTCCATACAAAGCCCTATTAGCCCAAAAATCTACTGAGCACTAGGAACTTGCCTGCATCTACCTTCCCAGGGCTAGAATTACAGCTTGTAGGTGGACACTAGTGATTCCAACTCAGGTACTAAAATTCTTGAATGACAAGTTTTCATCTAACAAACCATCTCCTCAGCATAATTCATATATTTTAAGATGTGTAACAGTAGAAGAAAATAAGACAGACTTGTAGTTATATAACAATATCAAATACTGAAGTTCTAGCCTGGGACTGAGATTAAGAACCTTTGCTATTTCTTAGGTAGTATTTCTACTACTGTTATAAAGATCGTGACCAAAATCAACCTGGCGAGGAAAGGATCTATTTTGTCTTAAAACTCTCAGGTCATACTCCATAATGAAGGGAAGTCAGGGCAGAAACTCAAAGCAAGAACCTTTGGGTAGGAGCTGATACAGAAGCCATAGAGGAGTGCTGCTTACTCCTTTGCTCTCTTTAGCTTGATTAGGTTGTGTTCTTATATATTTCAAGATCACCTGCCAAAGTATGCCAAGACCTAAAACAGGATGGGCCCTCCTATAACTATGAACAATGAAAACACCCACAGATTTGTCTTCAGTGAGAACAGATCTCAATTGTGGTTCCTTCTTCCCAAGTCGCTGTGTCAAGGTGACTGAAACCAACCAGAACACTTCTTTTCCAGACAACTGATTTAGGTTGCTCACACCAACACTGAGTAGACCACAACCACCTTTTACTCCAGCTTTAATAGACCCAATACCCTCCTCTGGCTCCCATGGGCATCTGCACACAAGCGGCATTCATACACACAAACAAACACACACACACACACACACACACACACACACACACACACACACACTCATGCACGCACGCACACTCCCACACAAACACACACATGCACACGCACACTCACATGCAATCTATGCACACACACAGTTCTTTATATAATG
>NC_034591.1:97238122-97239910 GCF_900095145.1 Mus pahari | reverse complement strand
GAGTAGTACTCCATTGTGTAAATGTACCACAGTTTCTGTATCCATTCCTCTATTGAGGGACATCTGGGTTCTTTCCAGCTTCTGGCTATTATTAAATAAGGCTGCTATGAACATAGTAGAGCATGTGTCCTTATTACCAGTTGGAAGATCTTCTGGGTATATGCCCAGAAGAGGTATTGCTGGGTCCTCCGGTAGTACTATAAGATTATATCCATGCCCATATTTCTCCCCCAGCTCATTCCATACTTTCCTCAATAGATCTACCTTCCAACTTGATTTCTCTGCCTTTTACTTCTCCACTTCCTCCACCTCTTCTTCTAGTAGCCTACTAAGCCCAATTAAATGTACCATTATGATGGGTGTGGGACCATCTACTGGATTCTGAAAAGCTTATCAGTGGCCATATTCTTAAAGAAGAATGATTCATTGCCCAACAGCAGCTATGCACTGACAATTCTCCTCATAAGGGTAGGGCCTAGAATGTGCATCCCTTAACTCTTCTGTAATTTCCCCTGGCTTCATATTTTGCTGGTCTTGCAGCTGGTATGAGAACATGAATTGAGCATCCATGTACTCTGGGGAGACATAAATTCACTGCCTTCTGCCCTATCCTCCAACATTTTCAAAATATATATATTTTTTTACTATTCCTGAATATTCTCTGAGCCTTTGCAAAATGTGGCAGATATTGGTATCAAATTCTCATTTAGGGAAATTCACTCACAGTCTCTTTTCTCAGCACTCTGACTAGGTTTCAGTCTTTGCCCTGGACTGCTGCTTCTGTGGTTATATTTTTGTTTAGTTTTTACACTTCATGAAAATAGAATCATGGCTGGTAAGATTTCATGTCTAAATTCATTACACTAGGTTTATATATTCACTTTATTCACATTCAAGCATATATTACTATTTGTCTTTTAAAATTATCATCTCCTTTTATAGTAAAGGCAACATGCCTTCATTGCCAGGCTGTAACTCTTGAGACAACTTTGCTCAAGGGTTGATCAAGCTTGGGATCCTTACTACTACAGAGTAAGACAGCTGTTGCTGGATTTATCATATCCTATAAACAAATCTAGTAAACCCCCATATATAAAATATACATACATTTAATATATATGAAATATATGTAAGTATAATATAAATATAGTTCATTCTACCAATTCGATTCTTTAAAGAACCTTGACTGAGACAAAATACTTTGAATATGTTCTCCTACCATGAATAAGATTATAATGCACCTTTGTGTAAATATTTTTGTAGACAAATGTTCTTAATTTTAGGAATCTACTTAGGAATAGAATTGTGAAGCTTCATGATAATCCTAAGACTAGTTCTAGAAAGAAGTTACAAGCCCAATAGGCACTGCTGCATTTCCCATTGCCATCATGAAGAGGGAGAGTTCCAGAAGGAGAATAAAACATGATTGCATCAGAGTAGAGTAAAAAGAGTTATGTAAAGTCTGTCAATCAAGAAGTGAATAACAAATACAGCGTAAGCATTGGGCAGTTTGTTTTTCTATTTGTTTGTATCCTATTTGAAGGATGAATGGCTATAGCATAGAATACTAACAGTAGTTTCATAGATTTGTTAGTACATTAGTGATCAGAAATGTATGGCATGGAGTTATTTTCAAATTTATCATGATAGATTGTATAGTGGCTATTTCCTGGTTGTCAACTTGACTATATTTGAAATGAACTAAAATCCAGAATTGGAAAGCTCACCAGTGAACCTAATCTGGAGGCTGGGAGATAGAAGTTTCTGATCTGGATCTTGGTATGGAGA
>NC_034591.1:97209883-97237852 GCF_900095145.1 Mus pahari | reverse complement strand
ATCAATAAATTCCTTTACTATATAGAGACTATCTGTAAGTTCTGTGACTCTAGAGAACCCTGATTAATACAAATTGTGATAGTACTGAGCTTGACATGCACTTTACGTTGATATGAAAGAATATTTAAAAAGTAGAAAGAAAATTAGAAGATGGTTATAAGTATACTTTTTTAAACTAAAATCTTGCTTGAAGGTTTAAGAGTCTACATCATAAATTAGATAAAATTTTGGAATTTATACTATTTGTAATTTTAGTTAGGTACTTTTAAATATTAAGCTAAATTAATAGTTTAGAAAGATAAAATATTTCATTAATCTTTTAATTCTTCATTAAATACATTCAAACATCAGAATAACCAAAGTAGAAAATATTCTCATCTGGAAATTTAAAAAATGGAATTAAAACAAAATTGTTCTTTAAAATATTTACAATGTTACTGTAATTTTATTATGTGTGTTTGTCTATGTGTAGATTCCTGCACATGAGTATAATGCCTGAAGAATCCAAAAGAGCATATTTCTAGTGGGAGCATGAGTTACTGGAGCTTATAAAAGGCCCTGCATGGGTTCTGGAAACTGAACTTAGGTGCAGAACTTTAACTCTCCTTTCTTCCTGACTGTGGATGCCATGTGGCCTTCTATTTCCTGCTCCTGCTGCTCCTGATCCCCTAACATGATGCCAAAATAAGCCTTCTTCTCCTCAAGCTACTTTGGTCAGTTATTTTGTCACAGCAATTAGAAGAGTTAATAATGTAGTGATATGAATTTGGGATTAATTTCAGCATGCAGAAACACTACATACCAGGTTGAGGTTTCAATATTAAAATAAATGTAAGTGAGGAATTTATTATCCTTATCATTAAGAAAAAATAATTGTGTCCTAAGAAGTTTTAATGCCATCACAAGAAAAAATGATAATATTTGAATGCTATAGTCAAAACATACATACAAACACACACACACACACACACACACACACACACACACATTGGCATATGGAAAGGAGAGTTAAAATTCTCCTTTTTATTTGTTGGTTATCCTAACCCACAGGATGATTCTGTCTATATTTACAGTGGGCCTTCCCACTTCCACTAGCCTGTTCTTGATAATTCAATACACTCATAGCCAGAGATTTGCTTTCATGGTGATGAAAAGCACCATAAATTTATTTATGTTGTTGAGAGGACAAATAAAATTAACCATCACAATTACTAATGTATTAACTCAAGTAATAAATACTGTACACATTAGTTAACGATCTTTGGTAGTCCCTATTTTATCCCTTCAGTTTTTCTACTGTTTTATAAAGCATAACATATAGTCAGTTTTTAAAGAGCTCATACCAGGTTATACAAAGTTATATTCAAATGAGATACTCTATTCAGATAGTAATTTATTTTCTTTACACACATAAGTAGTTTTCCCATACACTGAATTATAAAATATTGCTCCAAAGGGGAGTAGAAAAATTAGTCATTTCTGAATTTCTATGATGAATGACTGGTGTGACTTTCCCCGGGTCAGCACCTGTCCCAATAAGTTCCATTTAATTAGTTTGTGCTTATGAGTCTGAGAAAACAAACCTACATTCTCACTGACATTGAAAAATCTGGTTAATTAGCTAATTTCATATTTGCAAAATTAACATCTTACTTGACTAAAATAGCTCATTTTAAAGTAAGGTAATTCACTTAAAAATGAAAAATTATCCTTGGAAGAGCTCAGAGGAACACTTGATATATGATATTTTCTTTATCATTGCACTTGCTTCAGCTTTTGAAAAAAATAATTTATAAAAAACCCTCAGCTCAAAGGGACCTTTCCTCTTTGTCCCTTTAATGACAAAATCTGTGTCACTTGTTTGAGATCAGAAGGCTCCTGGACATTCTGACAAGCACATGATCTTTCACATTGACCTGTTTCTACAAGTCTTTCCTGTGATGATTAATCTTGATGTCCATCTTCACTGTGTTTAAGGTCACCTACGATATGGACTTCTCCATGTGTCTGTGAGGGTGCTTCTGGAGAGGTTTGATTGACAAGGAAAGGCCTACCCTCAAATCTGGGCAACACTATCCCATAGTCTGGGTGCTTGGGCAGAGTAAAAAGGAAAACATGTATTTCCCTGTTTCTTACCTGTAGACACAGCTGTGGCAGCTACGTCCAGTTCTAGCTGTGACAACTAAAGTGGCTGTTCCTCACCATCAGGCTTTCTCTTTAACCCAGAGCTTTTTTTCTTTTTTTTTTTTTTTTATTGCTTATTTTCCAAATCTTCCTTCCACAAACACTCTGCCCCATCTCTCCTCTCCTTTGCCTCTAAGAGGAAGCTCTCCATCCCACCCACCCACTCCCACCTCAGTGCTCTAGCATTCCCATTCCCAGACACTGGAGCATCATGCCTCCAAACAACCAGGGCCTTCCCTCCCACTGATGCCAGATAAGGCAATCCTCTGCTACATATGTAGATGGAGCCATGGAGACTTTAAAGAAAACAAAAACAAAACAAACAAACAAAAAAAAAAAACCTTTCTTTCCTTAAGTAGCATATGCCACGTATTTTGAAACAGGTCCTCGGGTTCATTATTGACTAACATAATGATTTTATATATATAATTATCAGGAGCGACTACTTCATGTCTTTTTGTTTTATTTTGTTTTGTTTTGCTTTGTTTTGGTCTTTACTCAGTTAAGATTGAGTCCTTGACAGGAAGATCCCTGTGAGTTTGAGGCCAGCCAGGTCTAATAATCTAGTCCAGGACAACCAGGGCTTTTACAGGGAGAAACCCAGTGTGGAAAAAATTAAAAAAAAAAAAAAAACAACCAAACAAAAAACAAATGAAACAAACAAACAAACAACAACAACAAAAGATTGGGTTTTTGAGTCATTATTTCTACCTGCACTAACTACTGCCTGGTAACCATTCACTACAACTTAGGAACTTCTCACAAAGCATTTCTGCTCCCTCCATGTACATTTCTACCCATCTTATTTCACTGCAATCATCATCATAGTTCTCCTTAAACCTATCCCCTCTCCTGTTCCCATCAATACCCTTTTAACTGTTAGCTTTCCTTACTTGCATCTTCCCTTAACTCTGAAGCAAACACACCCCGTTTTTACATTTGTTACTCTGAAGACTTAAGTTCCATAGTAAACAAGCTTGTCTCCAAACACCTTCCCATTCTGTGCACATGGTAATCCTCAAACCTTTAAGAGCTATAACAGAGTGATGGAACTAACTCACACACCATGAGCTCCTGTAAAAAGAAAATCTGAAAGTACTGGGTTGGAAGTCTGTAAGATGGACCCATTGTACTAAAAATTTAAAAACAGAAAGCAATAGTACAAAGGCCAGGGATGTTCCTCAGCATCAGTGCTAATCTCCAGAACTCAAAGTCATTCTCAACTCCATTAGAGAGCAGAGGACAAACCTGGTTTAGGCAAGCTGGTGAGATGCTCAGCACAGAGAAGTACTTACTGAGAATTCCCAGTACATTGCAGTGGAGGTCAGAGGACAACTTGCAAGAGTCATTATTCCCTTCCACTTGTGATTCACTGGGATCTAACCCAGGTCTGCAGGCTTGGAGGCACACACTATTCCCTGCTATGAAATCTTTAAGGAACTGAATACATAGACTTCTGTAGCATATGATGAAGATACTGTTTTATTTCCTTTGCAAATTCAGTCCCACAACTTTAAATAGCTATAAATATGACTGTACATGCTTATAGGCTTATTAGTTTTATTGACTTAATCTTCCTGTTCTGAAAAGGATTCTAACTTATTCCCACTGGGCTTATTTATTGTCCTTCTCAATCTAAGAGATGTATTGTTAGGATTTTGTTTCCATCAGGGGTGCATAGATATTTTTGTTCTTAATCTTATTGGACTGGATTGTAAATCATGCTGAAACACTATTATCATTTCAGCTTAATATTAATACACTTGATTTTTCTTTGTTTTAACAATGTCTATTCTGCTTTTGTTGATGTTAAAAATAACCAACAGGAGGGGTTAGGTAGGGTGGTAGATAGAGGGGGAGAATACTGAGAGAGACAAATAGAAATGGGAGGCTTTGGGGGTGATGTAGAAATCTAGTGCAGTGGAAACTCCGTGACATACATGTCTGTTATCCTAGCAATATCTCCTAGTTATTGGGGAATAGTGAACTGGCCATTCTCTACAACAAGGGAAGCTCATAGCAGTAGACCTGAGACATGAACAGAGCCACTAAGCCTTTGACCAACAATCTGTCTTACTTGAAAGATGTTCTTAGGTAATGGTGGCATAGAACTTGCAAAAGTGTTCCATCCATTAGATGACTGTGAGCATCCACTTCTGTATTTGCCAGGCTCTGGCATAGCCTCACAAGGGAGATCTATATCAGGGTTCTTTCAGCAAAATCTTTCTGGCATATGCAGTAGTGTCTGGGTTAAGTGGTTCTATATGGGGTGGATCCCCGGGTGGGGAAGTCTTTGGATGGTCCTTTCTTCAGTCTCAGCTCTGAACGTTGTCTCTGTAACTCCTTCCATGGGTATTTTGTTCCCCATTCGAAGAAGGAGCGAAGTATCCACACTTTGGTCTTCCTTCTTCTTGAGTTTCATGTGTTTTGCAAATTGTGTCTTGGATGTTCATAGTCATCTATTGCATGGAACACAGGGCCCCTAATGAAGGAGCTGGAGAAAGTACCCAAGGAGCTAAAGGGCTCTGCAACCCTATAGGAGGAACAACAATATGAACTAACCAGTACCCCCCCACACACAGAGTTGTATCTCTAATTGCATATGTAGCAGAGGATGGCCTAGTAGGCCATCAGTGGGAGTAGAGGCCTTTGGTCTTGCGAAGATCATATGCCCCAGTACAGGGGAATGCCAGGGCCAGGAAGCGGGAGTGGGTGGGTTGGGGAGCAGAGCAGAGGGAGGGTATAAGGGACTTTGGGGATAGCATTTGAAATGTAAATGAAGAAAATATCCAATAAAAATAAAGATATAATACAACCAAAAATCAACTTTAAAAATAAATAATCTACAAGGAAAAAAAGAAGAAGAAGAAGAACTTGCAGAAGTGGCCAACCAGGGACTGTTCCAATTTGAAGCCTGCAACTCAAGAGGGAGTGCATGCCTGACACTACATGAATGACCAGGAACCAGAGGATGGATACCCCAGGATAGAACAAAGCATGACTGCCAAGAAATAAAATGTCAATGAAGTAATTACTAATATATTCTGCTATACTCATGGGTTGGTACCTAACCCAACTTCCACCAGAGCCGTGTCATACAACTCATTGCAGCAGATGCAGAGATCCATATCTGAACACTTAGTAGAGCTAGAGGAACACCTCAGAAGAGGGAGAAAAGGAACTCATAATTTCCATAACATATATGGATAGCTCTCCAAACTCTCCTTCATGCACCCTCGCAATCAGCCATTGTTCTCTATTTAATTCAATATATTACTAGTTAATTATTTTACTGATTAAAGACGCATATATTTAGCCTCTCTTTTTGTATACTTAAATGTATGAAGATGATCATTTAGGCTTGCTATTTGATTCAATATAGATAGCTCCTGTAGTACACATTGTATGTCATGATACTCTATTAGGTTTTTTTAGTTTGAATCATGTGGTAGTGTTAATTTTATTGTGACATAATTATCTTTTATGATTATGAGCAGTTATCTCCACCTATGTCTGTTGATGGCTCTTTGGCATTTCTAACTGTTGGTGCAGCAGTTGTGTACATGTGTTAGCTCTTTCATGGGAAGGCCAAGTTCATATTCTGCTAGAGATTGAGTCTTTTGTTAGTCCTTGAGCACAGAGATAAAGCTCATCTAACATGCCAGCGAGCTCAAGCGTTCTGGCCCTCTCTGTCTCCCCAATACTAGGATTTTTAAAGTGGGGATCTAACTCAGGCCCTCTTGCCTCTACACTGAGCATTTTACTGGTTGAGTTATCTCCCAAGCCCTATTTCAAGAATTTTGACACTAATGAGTTATGCTCAGAAACAGCATTGCTTGTCTGCAGTGAAAGTTTTCCTCTTAATGAAGGTAAAAACCACCTGAAAGTTCTGCCACATTGAGACAAACAACAGGGGCATTTTCCAATTGTTTACCCTCATTATGAAATGAGAAGAAATCTTCTCCATTTAATCAAGGTCAAAAGTCATAAACTTCTAGATGCAGAAGTTAACATTTTCCTCAAATTGTGAAATTAATTACCTTGCTCATGCCTCTGTGGGATTCCTTTTAGTTTCTTTATAAACAAGATTGGAAATATGAGTTATTAAATTCAGAATACTCACTGTGAGTTGTAGGATGCATGGATTGTAGTTTGTTACCACTGATTTTTAGACATATCTGTTAAATATCAATTAATTTTCACAGGTTTTCCTATTATTCATGAGTATCCTCCCAAGTGTTTAAAAAATGCTTTTATGAGACTCAACAAACACATGTGTGTGAGAGAGTTCTTTGGCTATGTCTATGGGGATTCTTGATGCACTGATCATCTATTGGCAATTGAACATGTTAAGAAATTGATTAGAATAGCCATTTTAAGTTACAGTTAAAGATTGGTTTAAAAGAGCTGGAGAGTTGGATCATTGATTAAGAGCACTGCTGTCTTGGGTGAGGCCCCAGTCCCACATAAAGTTCACAACTGCCTATAGCTCCAGAAGACCTGGCCACCACATGCATATGTTAAACACATACACACAAACACACACACACACACACACACACACACACACAAAAGTACTCATATACAGAATGTAAAAATATTAATATTTTAAAAAAGAAAATCTTTAAAAAGAAAAGTCCACATTGTTTTTCCTGCTATGGGGCTGCAAATCCCTTCATCTCTTTGGGTACTTTCTCTAGCTCCTTCATTGGGAACCCTGTGCTCTGTTCAAAGGATGGCTGTGAGCATCCACTTCTGTATTTGTCAGGCATTGCCAGAGCTTCTCAGGAGACAGCTATATAAGGCTCCTGTCTTCAGAGCTCCCTGGGACTAAACCACCAACCAAAGAAAACACAAGGTGGGACACATGGCTCTAGCTGCATATGTAGCAGAGGATGGCCTAGTATCTCATCAATGGGAGGAGACTCCCTTGATCTTGTGAAGGTTATAGGGCACAGTATAGGGGACTGCCAGGGCCAGAAAGTGGGAGTGAGTGAGTTGGTGAGCGGGGATGGGGGTGGGATGAAGGAGTAGTGGGTTTTCAGAGGGGAAACTAGAAAAGGGGATAACATTTGAAATGTAAATAACAAGAATATCTAATAAAAAAAAGAAAAGTCCAGAGGTAACAGCAGGAAAAGAATATCAACATCAGAACTAATACTGACAGTGACAGGCAGAGATTTTCCTTGAGCACGTCAAAGATTACACCTTAGGATGCAACAAGTTGTGTGTGAAAGTTCATAAAATATTATATCTACTTTTAATAAGCTTCTTACAGACAAGTTCTTTCAGGGAGTGAGTATTTTCTTCCACCAGATTGCTGGGATTTAGCTAAAGTTACCAGGCCCGAAAGCAAGCCCCTTGTCTTGCTGAGCAATCTCTATGGCCCAGTCACACTCATTCTTCCCTGATTTTGCAATTCATCTACCTCAGCACAGTTTAGGATCTATTGAATATCCACATATGTGAAAATGACAGACATATGTGCTCCCTGGGACTGTGTCCACCTATTTTGATAACAGATTCCAGATATTTGTGTCATCTGATATGTGTGTGTGTGTGTGTGTGTGTGTGTGTGTGTGTGTAACATGTTGTGTTATCTCTGTATGCCTCTTCCCTGTCATTCTAGTTTCTACCCCAATGTAACCATTTCAATATTCTTCTTTAATGTAACATTAAAGACATTTCAAAAAGTCACGTGAAAATTTAGCTAACTTAACTTCATATAGTATACATGTGTATATATGAAGAGTTAAGATGCAGTTACTATGAAACAGGGTAGCAATGACCGAAAAAAGCACAACAGTCTGACAAATAAAATGTCCACTACCAGGAATTGGTTTCTTCTTTCAAATTTGTTCATCAATGGGTTCTCCTAGAGTACCAAAAATTCCAGGCAACTGTCGTGAGAAACCTACCAGAACTTGATGGTAAGCCCCTCTAACTGTAGATAGAACACCGTGAGTCTTAGAACATGGAGACATAAAACTACTACTCACCTGGAAGCTTTATACCTGCTGACTAGCATTCATTATTCAGGAAGGTACTGTGCATGCTGCTGGAGAAGAAAAGTCATAAATCAATCACACTTAGTTGTGAAGCTTGAGAGCTACAATGACCATTAGTTTTGAAAGCCATGCCTGCTGGATGGATGATGGAGTGAACAAAATGGGAATTCCCAACCACGTTCTCCTTCTCCATAAGATGAAGTCCATAACTGGCAGCATTATTGAAGCCACGAACCTATGACTAGAATAGTCATGGATACTGTGAAAAAAAATACTACTATTATTCTGCCAAATGGATAGAGTATTAAACTGACACATGCATATAGCCAACAACAATTCAACTCAGTAGGTTACATGAAAAAGATAAAGGCCATGAAGTATAGACGGGAACAAGTTAAAACAAAGCGATTGAGGCTAAATATAATTAAAATAAATTGTATACATATAGGAAATTGCCAAAGAACATTATTTACTCAGGGAGAATCATAAAAATACTGAGATTTAGAAATTCCAGAAACTTAAACACTGTGGTTGGTTAACTCAACCTCATGCACTCAGGCTATCTGAGAGAAAAGAAATATTCCACATATTTTCTATAATGTCCTGTTCTGGAATCTTTCTCTGGCCTGCCCCTCTGTTCTGTAGTCCTGATATTCTTCTTTAAATGCATTTAGAAAATGCCTGCAGTGTAGTATAGTAGATACTCCGAGTGTGTTAGGGAACAATAACTTTCACTCTCAAGCAAGAGAGTAGAAATGACCAAAATTGACATTGTAGAAGTCAACACTTGGATAGGGTTAGAGTGGACCATGATCACACAGGCTATGGTGGAAGGAACACTAAACAAATTAGTGAGATTTGACAATGCCCAAAGGGACCACTGTGCTGACCCCCCTAGGTTCACATAGTTCACATAGTGTATACTAGTTCCCTAAGTGTTTTGGTATAGGCAGCTTGTCAGTTTTCAATTAGTAATAATCACACCTCAGCTAAACCTCATTGGGTATGACACTGCCACTGTGCAAAGCATAGGGAGCTTTCATAGAGGTGGTTTATGTCTAAGTGACTGACAGCACCAATTCCATTAGTTTTTAAGGAAGGGGTATGTGATTTGTTTGTTTTTGTTTTTTATCAGGAATGTCCTTTCTGAATGGTAGGGTAGCACTGCTAAGATCTTTGCAAAGTTTAGAAAGTCGTGTTTCTACCCAAGGTCAAAGAAATAGATCACATCTCATTCATTTTACCAAAAATGATGTAGCAGAATAGATTTGAAAGAATAGAGAAAGAAAATAAAAACAAAGGCAAATATCTAAAAAGACAGTTAGTAACAGAGAGAGAAAACAACTTTCCCTTAATGGGGTTGCTCAGGTGTGCACTGTTTCTCCTCTCTTCCTCCTGTCTAATCTGCTGCTGCCCTTTCTGGTAGCATTTTCCATCTGCAAGTAGACGACTCTCTTTTTCCTCTACCTCCTTCTACAAAGTCTCAGTCAGGGAAGCCCTGATACTGCATGTGTTAAAATAAAATACTCACTTCAAGGGGATGAGACAATTCATCCTGAAGCAAAATATGAGTGACCCTAGCCCAGGAACACAGATTAAGATTCATTAAGATGAATTTTTTTCCAGCATGTAACTATTTGATGAAGATTTTATCAAATGTGAACCAAAAAAACATATGTATAAAGTTATGTTTAAATTCATTGATGGGTACCTCATGCAGAAGAGATACAGAAAAATGGGAGCAATTCTGCTGTGGGCCTTAGATGTTACCTGAGTGCATTCTTAGATCTTGGATTACGTAAACTAGCTGTCTGCCTACATGGTGCCATACTCCTTCCATAATGAAAATGGACTTAACCTCTGAACTGTAAGCTCGCCACAATTGCATGTTATATAAAATAGGAGTTGCTGTGGTCATGGTATCTCTCTACAACAACAGAAACCCTAACTAAAACAAAGACTTTTCATATTGGGCATGTAAAACTTTAGTTGTTCATCAAAGTTGACTGAGAATCTGAGAATCTCTAAAACCTGAAGAGTGATATAAGATATATTAGTGTAATGCTAACTGTGAAAATTTTATTAAAAATCCATTAGAAAATGTCAGCAAAATGGGGTTTAAAGATGCTGTGATGAAGAAAGATAAAATTTTGGACCAGGTCAAATACATTAATGAAACACATTCTTCTTGGGAAAAAAAAAAAGAAGAAGAAAAGGGAAAAGAACAAAGGGCGGGAAGGAGTGGGGGAAGACTCCATCTCCATTGCCCATATCAAGAGTTGGGTACACCCAGTTTCCTCTCCATTGACTGAAGTTACCAGAAATATAATTTACATGTACATCTACAAAGCTATTAACTCATTATAATTTAATTGATGATTGAGAGTTGGAATTTTGTAGGTTTATAGAAAATAACCTTGGACTGTAAGTTTCCCAAATAGTCACTCTTGCTCACCTCTTCGTATGACCTAACTTCCCTATGGCTATTATATAATTCATTTAAACTCTCTAGCTTCCACTAACTTAAAATCTAAGAATATTTCCTGTAACTTTATTTTTTTTCAAATCATATATTTAATGATGGTTCTTAAACTTTTTAACTTCCTTTGTCGCCCACCACACACAAGAGGTAGTGGAAAAGAAAGAATACAGGGGAAGTGGACCTATTTTTAGAAAGGATCTTTGGAGCAACTCCTGCCTGTGTTGTCTGGAAATCTGCAGTTCAGTTCACAGGTTAGCAGGCAGCAGCAGATCTATCCACTTGCAAACACTTCATGGATACAGCAGCAGTACAGTTCAGTAGTGTAGTTAGCAACAGTGATGACACAGTCTAGAAGAGTCAGCCAGGACTCAGCCTTTGACACAACAGGAGGGACCAACAGAAACACCAGGAAAAGTTCTCAGCTGGGCTTCTCCCAGGGAAGCAAAGATCAGTGAAGACAAGAGATCCACAGGAGTTGCACAGATAGCTATACTAGCAAGCCAAGCTCTGTCTCTGTGGAATATTATTTATTCCTTCCAAACGTCACATCTCGTCCATGTGCTTTGCCTCAGCATGGATCTTGCCTCAGCACATGCATCCAATTAGCCTGAGTCCTCAGAGTATCAACACACAGAGCTCAACTATGCAATGTAAGGTGGACCAATACATGCGTGTTGTTAACAAAGAATCCTTCATCGCATCATATGTCCTTTCACATGTTGACTTTAGCATTACATCCTCTCTCCTGTGTCTGCTACAGTGATACTTTCCTTCACAAGTCTGCCTTAGCTTTTCGCCTGTGTCTGCTTCAGGAAAACATTCCTTCCCATGGTTTATCCAGAAAAACACCACCATCCAACAAAACTGACTCTCCAAAGAACAACAAAACCAAAACAGAAAAGAATCCAGAATCTTAAAAAACAAACAAACAAACAAACAAACAACTGAATTGATTTATCCATTGAATGCATCATCTAGAAACATTAAAGGGAACCTTATAAAAGGACATGAGTATATATAGCTTCATCTACAGGGAGCTAGCTGAGGATGGGACTCCCCTCTGTTGTGAGGTCATCACTTGCACTGAGGCGAAGCTTTGTTTAACGGTGCAGCTGCTTTAAAATTACCCATAATCCTGTAAGTTATGCCATATTCATTCTTTAGGAGATCCTAATAAACCCATCTGTTCACAAAGCTGGGTACAATCGTTGCTTTGTTCTGTCAGCATCCTAACTACAGTGAAGAGATTGAGCCTCACTTCTCTGAAAAAAAAAATACAGAACACAATTTATTTGTGAAAATTGTGACAGCAGAGTATAATGGAGGTAATATATCACATCTAAAGGAAATAAGAGAGTGGGTAACTTAAAACCAAAGCATTTTTAGCTTAGGAACGGCAGCCTAGAGTTTCAGAAATGAAGAGCATGATTTAGGGGATTTTATATGATGTAGTGGGCCCTATGGACCAAACAGTCCCTTGTAGTTAATAGTTACTATTTATATTCCTATAATAGAGAGAACTTAAGGAGATTCCGGGGGCTGGAAAGATGACGTAACAATTAAGCATTCTTGCAGCTGTTGCAAAGAGCATGAATTTTGTTTTAGTTCTGATTTGTCCATGTTGAGCAGCAGATAACTGCTTGTGTATCTACAGCTCCAGGGAATTTGATACTCTGGGAACATCTGAACTCATATGCATACTTACACACACACACACACACACACACACACACACACACACACACACAGACACTTGTGAGCTATTTTCCCCAGATTACGAAGAGAAGACAACTTAGAGATAGGTATAAGCCAATAGGAAGTTTTGATTACCCAGCTGAGAACTAAACTGGGCATCTGGGACCGCAGTCCAGTCCCTAGGCTTTCTAAGGATGAGATTTAAAGCACAAAAGAAACACATTTTGGGCTCATACACCTCAGCCCAGAAAAAGAACAACAGAAGCCAAAAAGCATGGTTAGTACATTTAGGGACATTCCCAGAACTATGGACTTTGATAGATTAGGTCTTTGTTCTTGTTTTGGCTGGTGTTGCTGTCTATGTGTTATGTTCCAAGGCCTGAATGGTACTTCCATAATGGTGTCAGTTATGCTAAAGTTTGGGGTGGGGCTTCTAACAGTATATCGCACACACACACACATACATACACATACATACATACATACGCACACATATACATACACATACATACACACACACACACACACACACACACACACATCTGAAAGAACAGTAACAAAACTGGTCTGTTAAGGGAAGCCTACGTTGAATAAGATTTATATTTATATACCTTAATTTACTTGCAAGACTGATTCAGTTCACAGGCTTCAAATGGAGAAAGCAATTGACAGTAAAGTGAGACCTCTATGCAATATCCCCTTTACTGTGTACTCTAAATGTCCCCAGCATGCCTCAAATTGAACAGAGCCTATTTACAAAGAAACTGGGCTTTTAGGGAAAATAAAATCGCCAGATCTTTAGAAGATCATTAGACAGTAGCAATATGTCAACTCTATTCTTGAGAGATTCAGAAGATCTCTTTAATAGTGCATCAGTAAAAGTAGAAGTTATGAAGGTTGACTATAAAAGGCCTTGTTGTTACTGATCGTCTCACAGAGACTCCAGAGAGTCTGTGAACAAGCTGCAGTTACACTCTCCAAAACGAAATATTCATTAGATGAATAACTGTACTACCCACACAAAAATGTTTCTTAAAGCTTTGCTAAATGCTACAGGCTCTTTTCTGTGGCATAATTGGATTCATGCAATGACCCTTGATTAAATCAAATGCACAATTTCTGCCTCCTTCAAGTGTGAGATGCATTTTTCTGAATTTTATGGAGGAACTTCTGGCATTCTTAGCCTTAGAATCGGAATGTGAAACTCTGGTTGAATGCCCATGACCCCTTCTTGTTTTCTGTAGTAAGGACTGTTTTTTGAGATGTTTCTCTGTGAGCAACTGAATCTTTTTAAAGCAGTCTCCTAACACAAAGAAAATTATGGAAGTCAATGAATTTTAAAATAAAAAATGAAAATCCTTATATTACTCCTTATTTGTTGTTGTTGTTGTTGTTGCGCTGCTCTGATAATTGAAAAAGATGAAAGCTTTCAGGCAAATTAATTGTGGATAATTTGATTTTATTTATTTGTAAATTTGAAAAGCTTCATAAAAAGGCTGGAATCATCACAGCCCCATAGAAAATCCTTAGAAAATCCCTGTGCCCTTCAGAATGTCCATCACTCTGGAGGATATGATATAGGATTCTTCATAGTTCCCACACTGTGGACACTCCTAGATTGAACATCCTAATAACAAAAGAATAAAATTATGAGAAGCTGAAAAAGATTACTTCTGATTAGGAAGTAACTGAAGATACCCAGATAACCTCTCTGACTACTTCTTTTTCAAAAAGATGTATATACATATGTATGTGCATATGTAAGTATGTATGTATGTATGTATGTATGTATGTATGTATGTATGTATATGGGCAGTTTGTCTGCATTTGCACACCAGAATAAGGTACTTGATTCCATGGGGATACAGTTCCAGACATTAGTGAGCCCCAATGTGGATGCTGAGAATTGAACTCAGGACCTCTGGAAAAACAGTCAGTGTTGTTAACTGCTAAGCCATCTCTCTAGCCTCCTCTCTTAATACTTCTATAGAACATAATAACAACAATCATAGACAGCAACCAAGAAAAGCGATGTTGAAACATAATAATTAGAAAGGAAGAAGCAACTTCATTAATAGATTTATTATGACTCATGTAGAAAATAATTGAAAAAGATAACCCCCAAATCTCCTAGAACTAATGAGCATATTTAGAACACACAGTAAAGGCAACTTACATCAAGTATGCCAGTTAATGTAAAGTTACTCCTTCCTTTGAGAGTATGGTTATATATCACTTGAAAAGAAATCTTTGACTTTCTACATGTTAGCAAGCAAAAATTGTAAAAACTATCATGTGGAGTCAGAGAGAAGGCTCATCAATCAAGACCCTGTTCTGTTCTTACAAAGGACTTCAATTAGTTTCCTACCATCTATGGGGGTCACTCATAATAATGTGTAACTCTAGCTCTATGGAATATAGCTCTCTACTGGTATTCACAGGTATTATTCCAATTATACATTCTCCTTAGACACAAATACACAGGATTAAAACCAATAAACATAGTTTGCGTCATGATATGTTCTAGAAATGTCCATGATCCATTAAGAGCAAAGTTTAGCAGAGCATGATTCCAGTTTCATTTCTGTGTTAACAAAGATCCTACTACAAAAGGCTATACTCAACAAACCTGGAAAACCTGGATGAAATGGACAATTTCCTAGACAGACACCAGGTACCAAAGTTAGATCAGGATCAGATTAACAATCTAAACAGTCCCATTTCCCCTAAAGAACCAAAACACTTATGGTCACTTGATCTTTGACAAAGGAGATAAAAGCATCCAGTGGAAAGAAGACAGCATCTTCAATAAATCAGGCTGGCTCAACTGACAGCATATAGAAGAATGCGAATTGATCCATTCTTATCTCTTGTACAAAGCTCAAGTCTAAGTAGATCAAAGAACTCCACATAAAACCAGAGACACTGAAATTTATAGAGGAGAAAGTGGGGAANAGCCTCAAAGATATGGACACAGGGGAAAAATTCCTTAACAGAACAGCAATGGCCTTTTCTGTAACATCAAGAATCGACAAATGGGACCTCATAAAAATTGCAAAGCTTCTGTAGGGCAAAAGGTACAGTCAATAAGACAAAAATGCCACAAACAGATTAAGAAAGAATATTTACCAATCCTAAATCTGATAGGGCATTAATATCCATTATATACAAAGAGCTCAAGAAGCTGTACTACAGAAATTCAAATAACCACATTGAAAATAGGGTACAGAGCTAAACAAAGAACTCTAAACTGAGGAATATCGAAGGGCTGAGAAGTACTTGAAAAAATGTTCAACATCCTTAATCATCAGGTAAATGCCAATCAAAGAAACCATGAGATTCTACCTCACACCAGTTAAAATGGCTAAGATCAAAAATTCAGGTGAGAGCAGATGCTGGCGAGGATGTGGAGAAGAAAACCTCCATTTTTGGTAGGATTGCAATCTGGTACAACCATTCTGGAAATCAGTATGGTTGTTCCTCAGAAAATTGAACATAGTACTACTGGAGGATCAAGCCATTCCTCTCCTGGGCATATACCCAGAAGATGTTCCAACTGGTAATAAGAACACATGCTCCACTATGTTCATAGCAGCCTTACTTTTGATAGCCAGAAGCTGGAAAGAACCCAGATGTCCCTCAACAGAGGAATGGATATAGAAAATATGGTATACTTACACAATGGAGTACTGCTCAGCTATTAAAAACAATGAAGTTTTTAAATTCTTAGGTAAATGGATGGATCTGGAGGATATCATCCTAAGTGAGGTAATCCAATCACAAAAGAACACACATGATATGCATTCACTGATAAGGGGATATTATTTCAGAAACTTAGACTACCCAAGATNCAATTTGCAAAACACATGTAACTCAAGAAGATGGTAGACCAACGTGTGGATACTTTGTCCCTCCTTAGAATGGGGAACAAAATACCCATGGAAGGAGTTACAGAGACAAAGTTTCAAGTTGAGACAGAAGGAAGGAACATTCAGAGACTGCCCCACCCAGGGATCCATCCCATAAACAGCCAACAAACGCAGACACTATTGCATATGTCAGCAAGATTTTGCTGAAAGGACCCTGATATAGCTGTCTTGTGAGGCTATGCCAGTGCCTGGCAAATACAGAAGTGAATGTTCACAGTCATCTATTTTATGGAACACAGGGTGCCCAATGATGGAACTTGAGAAAGTACCCAAGGAGCTGAAGGTGTCTGTAACCCTATATGAGGAACAACAATATGAACTAACCAGTAACCCCAGAGCTCGTGTCTCTAGCTGCATATGTAGCAGAAGATGGCCTGGTTGGCCATCACTGGGAGGAGAGGCCCTTGGTCTTGTAAAGATTATATGCCCCAGTACAGGGTAATGCCAATGCCATGAAGCAGGAGTGGGTGGGTTGGGGAGCAGGTTGGGGGGAGGCTATAGGGGACTTTCGGGATAGCATTTGAAATGTAAATGAGGAAAATATCTAATAAAACATTGTTTAAAAAAAGAGTTCTATGCTATAGCTAAGGACAAATGAGTTTCTTTAATCCAGTAGAATTCATGAATGTCTTTGGATATCCCATAACTCTGTGTGTAATTAGCAAGATACCTTCTCCCTGTCTTGTGGGTTCCCCTGTGGTTAGGGTAAATATGCTCTGTGCATCAAAACTTTCAACACAAAAGATAAAGATAAGGAAATTAATATATATGGGCAAAGCAAGGAGGAAGCCTCAACACAAAGATCTGAGAAATCTTGAGCATCCAACTGAGGCGACTGTCAAAGTCTTTCTTTGTAAAGGACTGGTACACAGCAGCTGGGAAGAGGTGAGCAGTTGTGTAAGTTGTTCAAGATCTCAACAAAAATCAAACAAAGTGTTTTAATTTTATGTGATTATTTGTTGAGTTACACAATTTAAAAGATTGTAAATAATAGAAAGCATTTGACACTGTTTTAACTATTTATTATTCCAACATTTCAGAAAACATAGAGGAGAGCATTCACATTGTTAAAGATGAAATAGAGACAAACTATGTTAGTAAGACTTGGGAGGGTTGCAAATTTTACTAGTTAATTAAATTTTGTCTCTAAGAATTGATTAATTTTTATTAATACATTTTTATTTCATGGACATTCTACTCCATAGAAATACTAATCTATGAATCATACAAAAAAAATCAGTAGTTGCCTTGGTAGTAATTAAAAATTCAGTAAAATTTACCTCAATCGTTCTATAAAAATATGGAAATAATTACAAAATACATAATATTTTGTTGGTGTTTTTTTCAATTTTTATTATATATTTTCTTCATTTACATTTCAGATGCTATCCCCAAAGTCCTCTTTACCTTCCCCCCACCCTGCTCCCCTACCCACCCGTTCCCAATTCTTGGCCCTGGTGTTCGCCTGTATTGGGGCATATACAGTTTGCAAGACCAAGGGNCCTCTCTTCCCAATGATGGCCGAATAGGCCATCTTCTGCTACATATGCAGCTAGAGACACGAGCTCTGCAGGTATGGTTAATTCATATTGTTGTTCCACCCCTCAGTTCCACGGGTAATTTCTCTAGCTCCTCCATTGGGGGCCCTGTGTTCCATCCAATAGATGACTATGAGCATCAACTTCAGTATTTGTCAGGCACTGGCATAGCATCATATGAGACAGTTATATCGGGGATCTTTCAGCAAAATCATGCTGGAATATGCAATAGTGTCTACATTTGGTACCTGATTAGGGGATGGATCCCTGGGTGAAATAGTCTCTGGATGATCCATCCTTTTGTCTTAGCTCCAAACTTTGTCTCTGTAACTCCTTCCATGGGTATTTTGTTCCCTATTCTGAGGAGGGATGAAGTATCCACATGTTGGTCTTCTTTCTTCTTGATGTTCTTATGTTTTGCAAATTGTATCAGGTATTCTAAGTTTCTGGGCTAATATACACTTATCAGTGAGTGCATATCAAGTGACTTCTTTTGTGATCACTTAGGATGATATCCTCCAGATACATACATTTGCCCAATAATTTCATAAATTCATTGTTTTTAATAGCTGAGTAGTACTCCATTGTATAAACATACCACATTTTCTGCATACATTCCTCTGTTGAGGCACATCTGGTTTCTTTCCAGCTTTTGGTTATTATAAATAAGGCTGCTATGAGCATAGTAGAGCATGTGTTCTTATTACCAGTTGGAACATCTTCTGGGTATATGCCCAGGAGAGGTATTTCTGGATCTTCCAGTAGTACTATGTCCAATTTTCTTAGGAACCGCCAGACTGATTTACAGAATAGTTGTACCAGATTGCAATCCCACCAGCAATGGAGGAATGTTCCTCTTTCTCAACATCCTCATCAGCATCTGCTATCACCTGAATTTTTGATCTTAGCCATTCTGACTGGTGTGAGGTGGAGTCTCAGGGTTGTTTTGATTTGCATTTCCCTGATGATTAAGGATGTTGAACATTTTTTCAAGTGCTTCTCACTCATTTGGTATTCCTCAGTTGAGAATTCATTGTTTAGCTCTATACCCCATTTTTTTATGGGGTTATTTGAATTTCTGTAGTCCAGCTTCTTGAGCTCTTATATGGGCACAGGGGAAAAATTCCTGAACAGAAGAGCAATGGCTTGTGCTGTAAGATCAAGAATCTACAAATGGGACCGCATAAAATTGCAAAGCTTCTGTAAGGCAAAAGATACTGTCAATAAGACAAAAATGCCACCAACAGATTGGGAAAGCATTTTTACCAATCCTAAATCTGATAGGGGACTAACATCTTGGAAGACTTAACCCTTGATGAGTAAAATGTGCCCCTTTTTGTCTTTTTTTGGTAACTTTGGTTTGGAAGTCGATTTTATGTGATATTAGAATGGCTACTCCAGCTTGTTTCTTCAGACCATTTGCTTGGAAAATTGTTTTCCAGCCTTTTACCCTGAGGTAGTGACTGTCTTTGTCCCTGAGTTGGGTTTCCTGTAAGCAGTAAAATGTTGGGTCCTGTTTATGTAGCCAGTCTTTTAGTCTATGTCTTTTTATTGGCGAATTGAGTCCATTGACATTAAGAGATATTAAGGAAAAGTAATTCTTGCTTCCTGTTATTTTTGTTGTTACACTGGGATTCTATTCTTGCAGCTGTTGTCTTTATGTTTGTTAAAGGATTACTTTCTTGATTTTTCTAGGGCATAGTTTCTGTCCTTCTGTTGGTGTTTTCTCATTATTATCCTCTGAAGGGCTGGATTCTTGGAAAGGTATTGTGTGAATTTGGTTTTATCATGGTATACTTTGGTTTCTCCATCTATGGTAATTTAGAGTTTTGCTGGGTATAGTAGCCTGGGCTGGCATTTGTGTTCTTTTAGGGTCTGTATAACATCTGTCCAGGATCTGGCTTTCATAGTCTTTGGTGAGAAGTCTGGTGTAATTATCATAGGTCTGCCATTATATGTTACTTGATTGTTTTCCCTTACTTCTTTCAATATTCTATGTTTATTTAGTGCATTTGTTGTTCTGATTATTATGTGTCAGGAGGAATTTCTTTTCTGGTCCAGCCTATTTGGAGTTCTGTAGACTTCTTGTCTGTTCATGGGCATCTCTTTCTTTAGGCTAGGGAAGTTTTCTACTATAATTTTGTTGAAGATATTTGCTGGCCCTTTAAGTTGAAAATCTTCATTCTCTATACCTCTTATCCTTAGTTTTGGTCTTCTTATTGTGTCCTGGATTTCCTGGATGTTTTTACTTAGGATCTTTTTGCATTTTGCGTTTTCTTTGATTGTTATATCCGTCTTCTCTATGGAATCTTCTGCACCTGAGATTCTCTCTTCCATCTCTTTTATTCTGTTGCTGATGCTCGCATCTATGTTTCCTAATTTCTTTCGTACGTTTTCCTATCTCCAGAGTTGTCTCCCTTTGGGTTTTCTTCATTGTTCCTACTTCCATTTTTAGGTCCTGCATGGTTTTGTTCAATTCCATCACCTGTTTGTTTGTGTTTTCCTGTAATTCTTTAAGGGATTTTTGTGTTTCCTCTTTAAGGGCTTCTATCTGTTTAGCAGTGTTCTCCTGTATTTTTTTAAGTGAGCTATTAATTTCCTTTTTTAAAATCCTCTAACAGGATCATGAGATATGATTTTAGATCTGAATCTTGCTTTTCGGGTGTGTTAGTGTATCTAGGATTCGCTATGGTGGGCGTACTGGTTTCTGATGGTGTCCAGTGGTTCTAGTTTCTGTTAGTAAGATTCTTTCGTTTTCCTTTCGCCATCTGGTAATCTCTGGTGTTAGATGTTCTAGATATTTCTGGCTGGAGCTTGTTCCTCCTGATATTCTTTAGCCTTTGTCAGCACTCTTGGGAGACAAATTCTCTCCTGTGTCCCAGTGGTCAGAACAGTCTCTGCAGACAAGCTCTCCTCTTGCAGGGAAGGTGCACAGAAGTCTGGAGCTCAGATCCACCTCCTGATTCCTGGAGTCAGAGACCTCCCTGGAGGCCAACTCTCCTCTTGCAGGGAAGGTATCCAGGGGTCTGGGTCTCAGCTCTGTCTCCTGATTGAGGATGAAGGCCCAAAGGGACCCTGTCCAAGAAGCTCTGTTGCTTCTGCCACCCACATGCTCTCCTGTGTAGACTGGTCTCAGTGATCGCAAGATGCTGGGTGTGCTAGGTCCTGCCTTTGTCCTTTGACCCTATTGCTGCTAGCACAAGCCCCTCTGTGTTTTTTGGAACTTATGTTGCATTCCACTCACCAGTGATCTCAGGGTCCCAGGTGTGCTAGGGTGCCTGCAGCATGAAGAAACCTCTGGGGACCTTGGGGCCCTCCCCGAGATCACAAGGAAAATGGTTGTGGGGGTGGCACAGACCAGAAGGAACCCCAGCCACTGGTCGGGCAGATGTCCTTTGTCCCTGTTCCTGCTAGAAGAAGCCCCTCTGGGATTTTTGGAACTGATGTTGTGTTCCACTCACCAGTGATCTCAAGGACCCGGGTGCTCTAGGTTGCCTGAAGCTTGGAGAGACCTCATGTTGGTGGTTTTTATTGCAAGAAATGTCACTGATCCATTGATTCAGCAGAAAGTTTTTTAATAAAAAAATTAACATAAATTTGGGATACATGATTTAAAGGTATCTAAATTATCCAATTAGAACCACTGTAACACATTATAAAAGTGGATGGTTTTGATATTTCTAAATACTTATGACAAATAATTTAAAATATAAAATATCCTACACTTATTGAGTGTTACTTTTGAATAAACACAGAAATGTGATATGTAATGATTTATGACAATTTTGAAAATCTATATGTATAGAGAAAGAATGCATTGGCAAACAACTATCTACTATGACATCGAGAGTATAGATGATTAAGGGACATTTCAATACATAAAAATTAGCAGTAAAATACAAGAGAATTTTAGCAATATTTGCAACATGTATGACAGAACAAAAGTTGATATTATGATTTTACATAAAGTCTGTACAATTTATGAAGTATTAACTTGTAAAAAGAAAAAGAGTAAAATTTACTGCTAAATGTATGAGGGTACCTACAGAAGTCAGAAACATCAGATCTCCTAGATTTCTGTTTACAAGTGTTTATGATCCACTCAACATGGGTACTGGTACCAATTTCAAGTTCTCTTAACAGCTAAGCCAACACTACTCTTGAAATATCATTTTATTTCATTATGACATGCAGCTGTACTCCCAAACCATTTTTTAATACACAATAATAACTTGGTAATATTAACTGGTAAATCATATAGTATTTCATAAAATAATTAGTATCCAATTGATGGCAAAATTAGCACAAATGAATCTTTTCAAGTGCCTTGCCTTTGTTGGTATTTAGAGTATGTTTGTGTCTGTTTTGTGTGATAATGCACATTGGCAATCAGACACATGTGAGGTGGACAGAGGCTGACATTTTTTTTTATAGTTCTCTATTTATTAGTGTGTGTATTTGGGGGCAGACAAGATCTCTAAACACAACTAAAGCTCACCAATATTTATTTCTTTCTTTTTCTCTTTTTTTTTTCATTAGATACTTTATTTACATTTCAAATGTTATTCCCCTTTCTTAGTTTCTTTCCTGAAAATCCCCTATCCCTTACCCCATCTTCCTGCTCCCCAACCCACCCACACCTGCTTCCTGGCCCTGGCATTCCCCTATATTGGGGCATAGAAACTGCACAGGAACAAGGGCCTCTCCTCCCATTGATGATCAATTAGACCATCCTCTCCTACATATGCAGTTAGAGTCACAAGTCCCACCATGTGTTTTCTTTGATTGGTGGTTTATTACCAGGGAGCCCTGGGAGTAGTGGTTAGTTCATATTGTTGTTCCTCCTATGGTGCTGCAAACCCCATCAGCTCCTTAGGTACTTTTTCTAGCTCCTTCATTGGGGACCCTATGTTCCGTCCAATGGATGGCTGTGAGCACCCACTTCTGTATTTGTCAGGCCCTGGCAGAGCCTCTCAGGAGACAGCTTTATCAGGCTCCTGTCAGCAAGCACTTGTTGGTATCTGCAATAGTGTCTGGATTTGGTGGTTATTTCTGGGATGGATCCTGAGGTGGGACAGTCTCTGGATGGTCATCCCTCTAGTCTCTGCTCTGAACTTTGTCTCTGTAATTCCTTCCATGGGTATTTTGTTTCTCCTTCTAAGAAGGATCAAGGGATCCACACTTTGTTCTTCCTTCTTCTTGAGTTTCATGTGGTTTGTGAATTGTATCTTAGGCATCCTGAGCTTCTGGGCTTCTGAACTAATATCCACTTATCAGTTGAGTGCATATCATGTGTGTTCTTTTGTGATTAGGATACCTCACTCAGGATGATATCCTCCAGATCCATCCATTTGCCCAATAATTTCATAAATTCATTGTTTTTATAAGCTGTGTAGTACTCCATTGTGTAAATGTACCACATTTTCTATATCCATTCCTCTGTTGAGGGACATCTGGGTTCTTTCCAGCTTCTGGCTATTATAAATAAGCTTGCTATGAACGTAGTGGAGCATGTGTCCTTATTACAAGTTGGAGCATCTTCTGGATATATGCCCAGGAGAGGAATTGCTGGATCTTCCGGTAGTACTATTTACTTTACTTAGCCAATGAATTCCAGACTTACTCCTGACACTGGTCCTTTGTGCTCCAGCTCTGTAGTTATAACTTTTCCAACCATAAATGTAACTTTTATTTGCCTGTTGTAATTGTTCTCTTTAATATAAGGTCATTCTTTCTAGCACTTTCTGAATTCTGGATGCCTGGTTCAACTCAGCTGTTCTGGTTTAAATTCTTCTATAAGATGACTGATTCATCCTTTCATCTTAACTCTAAATTTTGTCTCTGTACCTATATCCTTTCATGAGTATTATGTTCCTTATTCTAAGGAGGAATGAAGTATCCACACGATGGTCATCCTTCTTGGTTTTCTTGTGTTTTGCATAATGTATCTCGGGTAGTCTAAGTTCTGGGCTAATATCCGCTTATCAGTGAGTGCATGTCTAGTGACTTCTTTTGTGATTGGGTTACCTCACTAAGGATTCGGCAGTCACTGGGAAGAGAGGCCCCTTGGTCTTGCAAACTTTATATGACCCAGCACAAGAGAAGGCCTGGGCCAAGTAGTGGGAGTGGGTGGGTAGGGGAGCAGGGGCGGGGAGGTATAGGGAACTTTCGGGATAGCATTTGTAATGTAAATAAAGAAAATAATAATAAAAAAATTAAAAAAAATTAAAAAATTATAAAAAAAAAAAAAGATGACTGATTCAAATTGGCTTCTTTCAACTTCTGCTTACCTACACTGAATTGGATGAATTCAGCTCCACTATATTGACTGTCAACACACTGACTCACCTGAACTGACTACCTAAAAGCCAAAAATCTGCATAGTTCTGTTTTCTGAGTGATTGGATTAAAAGCATGTACCACCATGTCTGGACATAAGCCTTTCTTTATCTGAAACTTGTTTTGAAACAGGCTGGCTTTGAACTCAGAGGTCGACTTGCCTCTGTCTCCTGAGATTAAAGGCTTGTCTATATTCCAGCTGGATCACTAGGACCTAGAAGGTCTTTGGATGTGATCCCTTGTCAGAGAAACGATGTTGAGGGATTAAAATTGCTCTACATACATTGATCAATGCTGTTGATTCAATTTATGTCCTCATACTTGCATGGTAAGTACTGTATCAACCGAGTCTTCTTAAGTGTTTAAAGACCTCTATCAATAAATTTCTAATATGAAATTAAATTAGGAGTGTTAGGAGTGTTAGAGTACTCTCTGGGGCAGGAAAGGCAATAAGGAGTAGGTTTGAAATACATTCAGAAAGTGATACCTAGCTTTATAATCAGTATACTGATTACTTCTGATATATAAAATGGCCACATTAATTTAACTGACATTTCTATTCTGTACTTATTAAATTAACTTTAAAAAGAAAGTATATAAACCCAAAGCATGTCACTAACGTTTCTATTTCTTAAATTGCCTATTTTATGTATTTGATTTACTGTGGCATTTAAGTCATTGAAAACTCTGGCATTGACTCCATTTTCAGTCCCTCACAATTGTGACAATTAACCCAGTTGACCCACCTTGTGGAATGTTTGGTTCAGCCTTAACCCTGGGCTCTGAACAGTTTTTCAGCACAACAGTTGCACGTTTCATGTTTGAAAAAGCTGCATTTTTAGTTCTTTGCAATGAGAATTTACAAGTAATTATATAGAACGTGGTGACATTGTAATTTAATGAGAAGGCACACTAATGCACGATATATATGAGAATTAGGATTAGAAAAGTAGTAATCAAGCCAGGCTACAGATAAAAGCCACAGTTTGGTGCTAAAATCACACTGTGTTTCCTTGAATAGTAGAATTTCTTTGCTCTTGGCAAAGCTACACATTCTTTTTTTCTGGAGAGTCTTCCTATACAGTAAGGTAGTCATCAGAATATTTATCCATTTTCCATAAGGAGATACTGTTTTTCTCCCCCAAATCCCACTCTACTAATTTTATCTCTTTCCCTTTTTTCTAATGATAACATTCAAAATTATGATCATTGTAATAGATTTGGGTTTTATCTTCACCATATTGATGAATCTGTAATGGGTGGATCCTCATTCTTGATACTATAAGGTTTGAATAGTACAATGATGCATCTATGTATCACTTTGCATATGTACAAATGTAAAGGAAAGATGCAATATATGTAACTGATTACCTTAAATGATCTTATTCAGCTTGCAGTGCTAATCAATGTGTACACATCATTAAACTGGCATCTAAACTATATATATATATATATATATATATATATATATATATATATATATTAAACTTTATTAAACTGGCATCTAAACTTTATATATATATATATATATATATACATATATTTATATATATTTATCACTATATACATGTATATAGTGATAAATATATGTAAATGTATGTTTTAACTATATAAGAGATAAGTGATAGATTATTTGTAGATAGGTATTAATAATAGATAGATAGTTAATGTGGCACATGTGGTGTGTGAGTGTGAGTGTGTGAGTGTGTGTGTGTGTGTGTGTGTGTGTGTGTGTGTCTGTGTGTCTGTGTGTATGCAACCATTACATTCCACAGCATAAATATGATCCTCAGAGATGACTTTCAGGAGTTACTTCTTCCCTTCTATTATATGAGTGATTGAGACTGAACTCAAAGCTTGAGACTTGAAGGCAAGTGTCTTAATTCAAAAAGGCACACTGATCCACAAAAGCTATCTTTAATTTTCTTCTGATTTTGGAACAGGATCTCATATGTTAACCTAGGTCACCCTGAATTATCAACCACAACCTAGGTTGACCTCAAAATCATAGCAAGTCTTCTGCCTTAGTCTGTCAAATTTTCAGATTACAGGTATATGCAACTACGTCATCTCTAAATATCTTATTCTTTCTGTGTTTGTGGATATTATTCATGTGTTTACTCATGTGAATATTGGTACATATGAATAACAATAGATAAAGGCCAGAGAAGGATATAAATCATTCTATATTGCTCTCTGCCTTGTTCTCTTGAGACAGACACTCTTATTAAACCTGGAACTCACTAATTTTTGGCTAGGCTTGCAACCACCAACCCCCAGTAATCTTCCTATCTTCACCCTGTCCTTCTCAGTACCAGAGTAAAGATAGTCATTCTCACTCCAGTATTCTTAAGCAAGGATCCTGATTATCTGAATTTAGCCCTTCATACTTGTGCCACAAGGGAATACTAATCATCTCCCTAGCCTCCTGCATATTTTCTTAAGGAGGAACATTAAAGTAATGTTATACCTGCAGCCTTAAAATGCTTCATTCCTACTGCCCAAATTTTCTATTATTCTCTCTCATACACAGAATTGTGGTGATGTCTACCCACTCCTTTTGCCATTATATGGGCAGTGGGACTCACCCCTTTTGAAACTCTGGGCTGAGGCAAACCACTCCTTCAAAAGTCTCATTATACCATAACAAGTTAGATGACACTGAAATAATATTGAAGTCATAAGAGTAATATTAAGAGACTAAGGCAGTTATCATAAGCAGGAGGGCATTAGAAATATAAAAGAAGATATTTGAGTCTAAGATCTAGCAAAAAAAAAATGACTGGATGATTTTGTAAGACTTAGAGGATTACATATCCATAAATGAGAATGGATCTTGATCTACTTGAATTTTGTAGAGCTAGCATGAGTGAAATTTGATGGCTTTTCAAATACGATTCTGATTATTCAATATCTGTAGCTGAGTAATGTGGTTTTTCCCATAGAACTCATTTGAAAAGGATCCTATCATTTTCAGATATTCCAATGAATTATTGTTCTGTCAGCTGGGAGACTCACAAATTCTCTTTTATAAACTCTTCAATTCAGAGAAGTAACATCAAATCAGGGTTGCATGTTTTCTCAATCTTGATACAAGACTGGAAATATATAAGTATTATTTAATAATAACTGTAATTCTCTATTTTTCAGTATTTAATTTTATAAACTATTAATTTGTAGAGTATTAGACTTGAGAAAATGGTCATCTTTCACAAGGAATGAAACTCATTTTTTTGCCATGCCTAGTTTTAACTTGATTTATTGTTTCATTATTTTTCTGTTGCCAAGCATATCTCTGTTATTGAAAATAAAAGAGATAAACTTTCCAAAAAGTTAGGACCTCTTTTTTTCCTGTCCCTCTCAAAACTGGATGTTATTTCTCATTTAGAAATTTTGGTGGGCTTTGTTTTGGGCTCACAGAGAGAATGGAACTCTAAACAATTTGTAATACATCGAAGAACCTATACATCTACCACCTTCCCCTATCCAGTGGGAGGAAAAGGCATTATGTATGTTTAGCACATATAAGACATTCCATTATGATATTTTCTATCTGTAAGGAACCATAAGCTAGAATTTGAAGTATTTTTTAAAAAATAAGCTTCTCAAATGATCCTTGATAAAATATAAACTTTTAAATTATTCTTTAAGAAAAAAAATAGTCAAAGTTAAAAAAATTCTCTATACAAAATTTATGAAATATAGAGCTGTTTTTCCAGTAACACACACACACACACACACACACACACACACACACACACACACACACATATATATATATATATATATATATA
>NC_034591.1:97195769-97208269 GCF_900095145.1 Mus pahari | reverse complement strand
TGGAAAAAGCACTATAAGGCAAATAAAATCAGATCCTCATTCCGCATTCAAAGTAATGTATTAGGTACACTAGTACAACGCATACTTACAGTTTTACCAGAAGGATTCATTAAAAATGGTTGTTGTCTTATACATCATATGAGGCAATAGTTTCTCACAATTTTACATTGATAGAAAGTGGACATGAGTGATTGACATAAATCATAGCCAGTTAGAAAGGATGTTTTCCATGCTAACTTGTTCTTTCTTTCTTTTTTTTTTTTTTTCTACAAGAAGCATTAACTACAGAGTACATTGAGTGTTTGTTATCATAATGTTTCAGAAATTTTAAGGAGTGGGCATGTTTTATCTCTAGAGGCTCATTCATTTCTTTCTGTTCCTATAATAAAACACCATAACCAAAAATAACTCAGGGGGAAATTATTTCTTCCATCTTCCAGGTCACAGTTCATCACCAAAGGAAGACAGGGTGACAGGGCGGTTACTCAAGAGGGACTAAGGTGCAGAAATCATGAAGGATCATTGTTTGCTGCCTCCTTTCAAGCTCGTGCTTAGCTAGCTTCCTCATGTATTTCAAGGCCACCTACCTAAGGACTGGTGCCACCACATAGTGGGCCAGGTCCTCCTACAACAATGAACAAACGAGCAGTTAGATTGAGGGATTCCTGACCCAAGACTTTGGGCTGGCCTCTCAGGAGACTCTAGGCTACATAAAACTTACTATTAAAATTAACCAGCACACGGAGCATCTGCTGAAAGAGCAGATCCTGTCTCAATAGCTCTGATTTGGGATGCAAGAGTCAGTTTTCTACTAAGTAGGTGAGGCTTTCTTTACCCATAGGCTCCATTTTTGCCTAACAATGAATTATTGGACAAAGTTTTGCAAGTCAAAACCCTTAGCTTGCCTTTTCAGAATTATCAAAATGTGGATGTCAGAAATGTACAGGACATCTTAAGACCTGCAAAAATAACAGTATTAAAATGCAGTATTTTTTTTCTGTATGCTTTTTGAATTTTCACTGATAGAACTGCCTGACACTCAGAGAAAGTGTAGTGTCTATTATATCTATATATCTACATAAAATCCGCAGCTTCCCTGACTCCCAGCAGGCATGCTCTCATTAGCACCTGTGACTTAAGAATCCTGACTTTATCTCAGCAAGATGCACTTTTATTAATATACATTATATTATATGTCCTTCATTTTACAATGTTATAACCTGGAGCTGAATCAATAGCTCCTGCTGTAGGACCTACTAAGTTCATAAACATGGACCAACAGGGTTGTTGTGTATTATACTGTTGTCTTTTGCATAATTATAGGAGGGTAACCATTAAGCAAAATTATTTAAGAGTAAGTGAAAATGATAGCTTAAAGGGAATGTTAGAAGAAATAAGAGTTATGGAAATAACATATTGGCTAGCTGTGATTAACTTAGAATTTCATAGTTTCAGAGAAATAAATGTATAGATATAGAACTGCAATTTTCAGGATATAATTTTGGAATCTCTTTTCCATTGTACTTGTGATTGAATTAGAAATAATTCCACCATCTTATGTGTTTGAACGATCGGTATCTAGTTCACAGTGCCAGTGATGGTGGTCATAGAAACTAGGTGGCAGAGATGACTGGAGGAAGCTTGTCATTGGGGGAGGCCGATGACAGTTGATAGCCTGTCTGGTACTGATTCCTGAGTTCCTTTTTGCATCATGTGTACAATATAATGCAATCTCTCTGATTTCTGCTCCTACTGCTTTACTATGCCTTGTCTATCATTATGAAATCCTATCTGGAATTATAAACCAAAATACAACCTTTTCTTCCATAAATTACTACATATCAGGATTTTTATCACAGCACCAGAAAGGCAACTAATACATCAGTGGATTGTAATGGTAAATAATCAAAAAGATTTCTGTATGAAAATAAAATAAATTAATAATAAAATAAAAGGAAATAAGGAAGAATATTCCTGGTAACCCCACCCTTTGCAGAAGGACTGTTGAAATCGATGGTGGCAAAAGTATCATTACTTTCTTCTGGGGATGTTGTTCTGGTCCATTGCCTACCCTTCATTGGATAACTCTTCACTGATGTCAATTAGACTGGGTTAGTTTGAATGAGGGTTTATTAATAATAAACAAAATAAAACAAAACAAAACAACAACAACAACATCTGATTATCTCAAGTGCTCCTTGCCCTCGGTATATCTGATTGGAGCCTATCCTTTTTGTAATCCCAGTTGAGTCAGAACTTCCCAGAGGGGTTTGGGAGGCAACCGCTTCTCTTCTCTTTACTGCCTTACTTGGTTTGTCATTCACCTTCTTACTCAAGCACCAGCCCTCATCTGACCTATGTTATAAACTCATGCTTTGTTCTGGAAGATGTCCCCAGCTTTCATCACTTCCTTAGGCAGTCAGAGCACTCTTTTTCTCTCTCATTCTTCAGAATTTCATAATATTGCTAATGCGCATGATGTTGGTAGGCCCTCTCTTTGTCCTCGAGTTCCATATACTTTTCTGTATTTTTGCAAAAAAGGCAAAAGTTCTATTTTTTTAAATATTTTTTAAGAATTCTTCCACCTGACTTTTTGTACAAATAATATGAACTCCTCACTTTAAGAGTCATTTTTAAAAGACTTTATTCAACTCAAGTTGCTTTATTATAGGTTTTTTGGGTAAATAAGTTCTGAAAACAACCACCCAGCTCTTTATGAGTTAAGAAAGGAATTCCCCACAGAAGCATACATTTCAATTAAAATTAATTTCTGCCTCAGGCTCCTTTTCTTAAAATGAATTCAACATCATGAAATGGGTCATTTCTACTCAAAACTGTCTCCACAATAGACTTAGATATATGGTCTTAGTAACAGTCTTTTTTTATTTGTTGCTGTAAACCAACATAAAATACACACTGCGAGTCTTGTAAAAAAGTATCAAGGACTAAAAGAGATTTGCTTCAATTCGTGACTAAAGTTTAACTACTATTACCCATTACTAGAAAGACCTTTCCCCAAAGCACTCTACCAATTTGTAGTCTTGGTGAAAATCAACTGGCTGTGAGTACATGCATTCTCTTCCAGTTTGTCGTCTGTCTACATATTTGTGTGATTCCAACATCATGGTACTTTAAGAATTATATCAATTAAGTGCATTTGAACTTACTGTATTACTTTCTTTTGTTTCTTTTTAAAGATTTATTTGGTTGCTTGACTATTCTGTTGCATGGATTTATGGTCATTGGTGCAATTCATAATTTCAACTAAGTCATTTGAATTACTTATGAACATATTTTATTTATGATATATAACTTCATTCACAGCTATAGTAAATACTTAATACATCATTAGTTCATATGAGGTTCTCAAAGGAAATGTTTCTTTTGTGAATGTTACTTTTGTGTGTGTGCGCGTGCATGTGTGTGTGTGTGTGTGTGTGTGTGTGTGTGTGTGTGTGAACATGTGTGTGTCTGCACACACATGCAGGCACTTTTGGAGGTCAGAAAATGTCGCTGCATCCCTGGTAACTATAGATTCATACAGTTGTAAACCATACAGAAATGCTAAAACCCAGCTTTGATACTCAGAATGATCAAGTAAGTTCTTAATCTTAAACATTCTTCCCATCTAAAATGCTTATGTTTCCTACAAAGTCAGCCATGGGTCAATATGCTCTATTGTTCTTGATTTTAATGTGTGTGCTACTTTCTACCACACAAAATGTCTTCAACAATACATTTGATCTAAATCAAACCTTTACTAATTACACCAACAATTATATTAAAAATACCCTTTTCCTATAACTTGAACTTCGATATATGTGGGATCATAAAGATGGATAAAAACCTAGCCCTAGAGCAAAATTGCTGCTAATTCTCAAGAAATTGCGTTTTGTCCTCAAGCTTTTGTCAATATCCCCAAGTAATTATTTTGTACCAGATAGTGAACCAATCAAGCAATATAGATAAAATGCCTTTTCCTGTTCACTGAGACCTTGGCTCTCAGATTGCTGAGAATTACTGTTGATAAAGATACATAAAACTAAAATCTGATGAGTGAAACAAAAGTCGGTATCTACAAGACAAAAAGCCAAGTGATGCCTATGCATGTAATTTAAACACTTGGAAGACTGAGGCAGGATAAGCATGGCTTCCAGGTCAGCCTGGGTTCTCTGAGACCAGTTAACCCAAAACATAGCAAAATAGAGCAAGCAAATCAAACATAAATCAAGCAAACAAAATAAAAAGGTCAATGCTTGGAAACTATAAATTTCACTGCCTAAAATTGTCCCAATTTAGTTATCAATGTAAAAAACAATAAACAAAACAACAAACAAACAAAAAACAAAACCAAAAATCATTAAATGTGTTTTTGCGAATCATGCTGCCCAAATCACATGTTGTTCTTGAGAATATTTTTTGATGATTGGATCTTTAAAATAAACTCAAAGAGGTCTCAAAACTAGTATATTTTTGGTTGTGACCCTAGCTTTTAGCAGTTAAGCCATCTCAATGCAAATAAAGAAAAATATAATTAAAAAACCCTGGTATATTATAAGCTGTAAAAATTGCCCCAAAAGGGACACTTTTTCAATTCTCATTTAGAAAGTCCCCATACAATAAGGTGTATAGAATCAATGTGTACTAGTTAAGATATATTGAATAAAATGATACTGATCTACTAGAAATGTGCATTATCCATGACAGATATACATGCTATGATCTTTTGAAGGAGAATCTATCATAAAGGCTACAGGCTCATGTATTTAAATATTTGAAAATGTTATGAAATCTAGAGAAAATATAGAGTGTTGTACATCATTAGGGTGGCCTTGATAGTTTATAGATGTGATCTCTTTTGTTTCTGGATGCCTGCTGCCTGCTGCTATGCTTCTACTGCTATCGTGAACTATTATTCCTCTAGAACCATTAGCCAAAACGTATCTCATTATATCATACCTTGCTTTTGATCATAGTGTTTTATCACACCAACAAAAGGACACTAATACATATGTTAACCAAGAAACTTACTCTATAGATTGCATGGTATACCTAGATATATTTTTGGTATAAGACATTATTTTATTCACTGATAACAACTCATATAAATACGATCTATAATTATTTTGCTTTTATACAGACATGGTATTCTAGACAGATGTTTAATTCATGGACATTTTTACTAGAATTCATATGTGGAGCTGAGAAATAAAAATATGTAACAAAGAAATTCAGGCCATTGGGCTGTAATTACTGCATGAAGCTATGTAAATGACTTTCTTTGGAGGGGGCCTTGGTATAATCTGCATATGAGAACAACGTATGTAGATATATTTAGCTAGACAGAAGGGCTGTCTGTGGGAATTCTCACTTTATGTAGACATAGATGCTCATCAAGATAATTTATACCCAGAAACACACAGTGTGTGCTATTTCCTTTTGAACAGAATGTTATGCTGTGACAAATATCTTAATCATACAAATACATAATGTACAATCTTCATCCAGTATATAAAGTAAGAACTCAAGTTTAGGGCATACAGCAGATACCTTGAGATACCATATCAGATTTCAGAGCAGTTAGTTGAGAATAGTAAGGACTGAACAACAATTACAATTTTTTCCATGTTGCTCCTAAGTCCTGCTTGTGACCCATGGAATAAATAAAAGAAACCCTGCAAAACATTAAGATATGATGCAAATGTCTACTTAGTCTACTTAGCCTGACTCCAACGTTTATATACCAGAACTCACTCTGAGATGATATCTGAATATTTATCATTTTCATTGAAAATGCTTTAATCTCCTTATCTCTGGTTTTCACATTTTTGACAAATGATAGTTTATATATACATATATATCTTTACACACACATATACAACCTGAGTATCTGTGAGTGAGTGAGTGTGTGTGTGTGTGTGTGTGTGTGTGTGTGTGTGTGTGTGTGTTTATGTGTAGAGAGAGATTTGTGTTCCTTTGTTTGGAAGAGCATTACTCATAACAGCTAAACTTTGTTAGCAACTTACACTTCCCATATGAATTAATGGAGAAGAAAAGGGGTATATATGCATATAATAAAATATTCTTCAATTAAAAAGTGAAGTTTTCTCATTATTAAAACATCAATGATGGTTCAGGCTATAAAACTAACTGAATAGGAGATAAATAGTATATAATTCTGTTTATATGAAAAACTTAAAAGTTTACTTTGGTATAAATTTGAACTGCAAATTATTTTAAAAGATTAATATTTAATTCATGCTTCTACTAAATGAAGTAATTCATACAACTCACTAACAATCATAAGAGAGGGTATGGTGGAACCAAAATTAGTGCAGGTTAGAAGGTTTACTAAATTGAATTTTAAAATCTGGAAAAAAATGTTTGTCAAAATTTTAATTATCTCATTGATACACAAATATTTCTAACCCATCAGTAATCCCTCTAGAGTACTTCAAAGTTCATTAACTTTTACGAAATACATAGTAAGATTATATTGTCATTTTAACTTCTGAGGCAAATGCCTCATCCTCTGCTACATGTTACATAATGTTTTATTGCTGAAGCACATACAGATAAGATTAGGTGGTATATTGATTTCTTGCTGTACTTACTGAAATTGTAAATTAAGTCCCAGTGATATATCTTACAGAGGAATGTTCTCAAAAAATTGGGCTTTTATTTTTAGAAGCAGAGTATATAGAGTATTACTCAGTTTAAGAATCTGATGTATCTACGACATGAAGAAATAACCTTAATGTGATCTATGGGCTATCAAATTACATGTATCCATTGCAGAATGTGTATCACTCTGTAAACTGAGGCTGATAATGAGGAATGTCTTTTTAGAGTGAGGGTTTATATGAGCGTTCTAAGTGACATCTTGTAATTATTATTTTTCTCCTATTCTGACAAAATACATAAGAAGAGCAAATTGGGAAAAGGATATTTTGCTTGGAGTACCAGCTTAAAGACACTGTCCAGCATGGAGGCAGGAGCTTCAGGAAACTAGTCATCTTGCATTCATAATCAGGAAGTACAGAGATGAGTACTAGTTATGCTCGTTGGGATGACCATGGTCCACACAGGATCATATGTTTTAATACTTGGTCCTAGGCTGTTATATCTATCTGGGAAGGATCCGGGGGCGTTGTCTTGTTGGAGGAGAACTATGTTGCCAGGGAAGGGCTTAGATTCAGAAGACTCATAGAATTGCCCACCCCTTCTCGCTGGCTGAATGTTGTATGTACGCTCTCAGTTACAGTACCAGTGCTGTGTCTGCTTACCTGATGCCCTATAAAAACTCTCCCATATAATCCTCTAAAGCTGTAAATCACAGGATAAACACTTAGTTTTGTAAGTAGCCTTGGCCATGGTGTCTTATTGCAACAATAAAAAAGTAGCTAAGTTACTGTTCCTCAGATACCTTTATTATAATTTTACTCAGTTTTGGTCCTTGGAACTTGGTCCACAGCATGATGTCATCGACATATAGAGGAAGTCTTCCCATCTTAGTTAATCCAATGCATAATACTCTCCTCAGATATATTCAGAGGTTGGTCTCCATGGTGGTTTTTAAATCCTATCAATTTGATTATCAGTATTAAGCATCACATTGAATTTAAAGTTGAAAATTGCTCTAAGTCTTAAACTAAAGAGTCTATTAGTGAAATAAAGATGTCATGATATCGAGAAGGAAATATAAAAATACCTATATCCTTACTTTTTTCATAGTGGTAAAAAAGAACCATCTACTCCAATTATCTTATACTTCAAGATAAGATTTCTAAAATCAATATTATAAATAAATTACATAAGAGCTGAAATCACAGAAAATAGAGGAATTTATTTGTTTGAGTCTTCTATCATTTCCTCATTTTCTGACTGAGGAAAGAAGTTGATTCCTCAACATATGTTACTTAACAATGCAACCTTGTCCATAGTTGCAATACACACAAAACCCTTTTATATGGAGTCATCTTTGGCATATCAATAGAACTTCAGTGATGGGGGCCAATATGTCATGCTCTGAGTTATGAAACTGAGTAAAAACCCATTTTTTACTTTGTTCACTCATGGTTTTGGTACAGTATTGGTGTTTAAATTGTAATATTACAGTACGTATATGTATATATGTTCTTAACTGTCTCTCTTTCTCTGTATGAGTATATGTGTTTGTCTATATCAATGCTCACCTGTGTTGTATGTCTCTCTCTCTCTCTCTTTCTGTGAGTGTGTGTTTCTATGTATATGTGTTCATCTATTTGATCTATTGAAAGTTGAATGAAGTTGTAAGTTATATTTGTCCTTTAATGTGAATACATTAGGAGTCATCATATATATATATATATATATATATATATATATATATATATATATATAAACAAGTTATTGGCTGTGCAAATACATAGTTAGCTCCTGAGAGGTTCTGCTAGAGCCTGACAAATAAAGATGTGGATGCTCACAGGCAACCATTGAACTGAGCATCGGGATATTTTTTATTGGATATTTTCTTTATTTACATTTCAAAGGTTATCCCCTTTCCTGGTTTCCCCTCTACAAACCCTCTATCTCATCCTCCCATTGATGCCAGATAAGGGAATCCTCTACTACATATGCATCTGCAGCCATAGGTCCCTCCATGTGTACTCTTTGGTTGGTGGTTTGGTCCCTGGGAGCTCGGGGGGGGGGGTGTTGGTCGGTTGATATTTGAGACAAGAAAGGAAATTGTTTTATATACAGAACACTGAACATACAAACCACGAAGGAACATAACCTCAAATATGAACCAAAAATACTCTTACTTTTGTAAGCTGCTTCTATCACATACTTTGTCCCAGCAACAGAAAAGTGACTAACACACTTGCCCATGTATTTTAATCCAAATATTCCTGGTGCTAAAAATGATTTTCCTACTTATGCCTCTTAATAGTGTTTCAAACTTCAGAATAAAGTGACTACTTTTGACATTAGTCTACAAATATTTCTGTACTCCAAGAATCTCAAAATAAGAAGACTCCAGATATCTTCTAAGAGGGAAACACTAGAGAATGCCTATAAATATGGAAATAAGGCCCCAGTATATAAACATCATTAACTTATTAACAAAAATAAAGCAATTATCTACTTGTTTTTTATTTGATATTTTCCTTATTTACATTTTAAAGGTCCCCTTTCCCCGCCCCCCAACCTGGAAACCCCCATCACATCCCCCCTTCCCCTACTTCTATGAGGGTATTCACCCACGTACCCCCCACTCCTTCCTCCCTGTACTGGCATTTCTCTACACTGAGGCAACAAACCTTCAAAGGACCAAGGGCCTATGCTCCTATTGATGCCCAACAAGGCCATCCTCTGTTACATATGCATCTGGAACCATGGGTCCTTCCACATGTACTCTTTGGTTTGTGGTTTAGCCCCTGGGAGCTCTGTGGTGTCTGGTTGGTTGATATTGTTGTTCTTCCTATGGGGTTGCATACCTCTTTTACCCACTTTAGTCCTTTCTCTGACTTTTCCATTGGGGACACTGCTCAGTCCAATGATTGTTTATGAGCATCTGCCTCTGTATTAGTCAGGCTCTGGCAAAGCCTCTCCGGAGAAAGCCATATCAGGCCCCTGTCATCAAGCACTTCTTGCCATCCACAATAGTGTCTGGGTTTATGACTGTATATGGGATGGATCCCCAGGTTGGGCAATCTCTTTCCTTCAATTGCCTTTCCTTCAGTCTCTACTCCACACATTGTATCTGTATTTTGTACCTTGAGTAGTTTGTTCCTCCTTCTAAGAAGGACTGAAGCATCCAGTCTTCAGTCTTCCTTCTTTTTGAGCTTCATGTACTCTGTGAATTATATCTTGGATATTCTGAGTTTTTGGACTAATATCCACTTATCAGTGAATACATATCATGTGTGTTTTTTTGTGACTGGATTACTTCACTAAGGATGATATTTTCTAGTTCCATTCATTTGCCTAAGAATTTTGTGAAGTCATCGTTTTTAATAGCTGAGTAGCACTTCGTTATGTAAATGTACCACATTTTCTGTATCCATTCCTTTGTGGAAGAGCATCTGAGTTCTTTCCAGCTTCTGGCTATTATAAATAAGGCTGCTATGAACATAGTGGAGCATGTATACTTGTTATATGTTGAAGCATCTTTTGGGTATATGCCTAGGAGTGGTATAGCTGGGTCCTCAGGTAATACTATGTCCAATTTTCTGAGGAACCACAAAATTGATGGTTGTACCAGCTTGTAATCCCACCAACAATAGATGGGTGTTCCTTGTTCTCCATGATGGGTGTTCCTTGTTCTCCATATCCTCACCAGCATCTGCTATCACCTGAGATTTTGATCTTAGCCATTCTGACTGGTGTGAGGTAGAATCTCACATTGTTTTGATTTGCATTTCCCTGGTGACTAAAGATGTTGAACATTTCTTTAGAACATTTCTTCTTGGCCATTTGATATTCCTCATTGGAAAATTCTTTGTTTAGCACTATACCCCATTTTTAAAAGGTTATTTTATTCTCTAGAGAATAACTTCTTGAGTTATTTTTGCATATTGGTATTAGCCCTTTATCAGATGTAGGATTTGTAAAGATCTTTTCCCTATATGTTAGTTGCCTTTTTGTACTATTGACAGTGTCCTTTGCCTTACATTCTTTTCTTTTATTTTATATTATATTATTTTATTTTATCCTATTTTATTTTATTTAGTTTATGATGTTCCATTTGTCTATTGTTGATCTTAGAGCATAAGCCATTGGTGTTCTGTGCAGGAAAATTTCCCCTGTTCCCATATGTTTGGGGCACTTCCCCACTTTCTAAAGATCTCCAAGGCTCATACTTGGCAGGATTAATAGAGTAAAAAAATGGTCATCTCGCTGAAAGCAATCTACACATTCAATGCAACCCCCATCAAATTTCCAACTCAATTCTTTATAGTTATAAAGAAGAATTTGGAATAACAACAACAACAACAAAAAAAACCACAGGGTAGTGAAAACTTTTCTCAACAATAGAAGAACTTCTGGTAGAAACACAATCCCTGAACTCAAGCTGTATTACAGAGCAATTGTGATAAAAAAAAAAAAAAAAAAAAAAAACCTGCATGGTACTAGTACAGCAACAGACAGGTAGATCAATGGACTAGAATTGAAAGCCCAGAAATAAACCCACACACCTATGGTCACTTGATCTTTGACAAAGCAGTTAAAACCATCCAGTGGAAAAAAAAAGACAGCATTTTCAACAAATGGTGCTTGTTCAACTAATAGCATGTAGAAGAATGAACATCAATCCATTCTTATCTCCTTATACAAAGTTCAAGTCCAAGTGGATTGAGGACCTCCACATAAAACCAGATATACTGAAACTAATAGAAGAGAGATATCTTCTTGTTTCAAGTGAGACACCCATAAACTCCTTATTCATGCCCCACAGTACAAAGTATATATAGAGAAGTTATTTATATTCTTCACAAGTAGGTTCGTACAGCCCATATAATCTTTTAAATTAATTTTGTGGGTAGATATTTCCACATTTTATTGAACTTTCTTCTGTTTTTGTCTGCAACTTCCATCTTCTTCAAATTTGAGCTCTTCCATAGAGTGGAAATCATATTGTATAGAAATCATATTTTTTTTCAAATTATAAGTATATGGAGAGATCCACTTTATTAATATCTTCCAAAAACGAGGACCTACTTTCATAACATGTTCCATATGGCAATCTAGAACATTTTTGCTTCACTAGTTCCTGTTCATGGAATTCACTATCACCAACTTAAGTCTCAATTAAAACACTTCCCATTGAGTTTTTCCCAATTCATTCAGCTGTGTCTCAGCCTGCCTTCCCCACCCCCACCCCAAAATACCCAACCACAAATTCCGTATATGTTCTATTTTTAAGTTCTTTTTTACTTTGAAAAATTTATTGTGGGACATAAAAATCAGGCTTAGACTATGAATTTAGAATTGATTTTTTTTTTCACTTTACCCCCAAATACTGTGAGAGTAAATTATTTCTTACCTCCTCAAACTGATAAATCATGTCAGGTACCATTCAAACTTTCTTCAAAACACATGTCTTAAGAAGAGGTACTATCAGTGTGCTCAGGTTATCTTTTGGTGCTTTTCTAAAGTTGAAAAGTAAAACTAGTAAGGCAATATAGAAAATGTTACTGTTTAGTTCACTATTCTTGACTAATTTTGTGGGGTTTTAAAAGATTTTAACTTCATTTTTATTTAAAAGTATATGTTTGTGAGTAGCTTACGTATATTTACATAAGCAGATATGTCCAGGGTGCCCAGTAAAGGGCATCGTATCTCCTGTAAATGGCATTTCAGGTGACTGTGAGCAGTTTCTTATTGTGCTACAAGCAGAACTTGTTCCTTTTAAACGGAGAGCCAGGGCTCCTACCTGATATACCATCTCTCCAGCCCCAGCCCCAGCCCCAGCCCCAGCCCCAGCCCCGGCCCCAGCCCCAGCCCCAGCCCCAGCC
>NC_034591.1:97169423-97195734 GCF_900095145.1 Mus pahari | reverse complement strand
AGCCCCAGCCCCAGCCCCAGCCCCAGCCCCAGCCCCAGCCCCAGCCCCTGCTCCTTTACATGTTTTTGATGGTTCTTATTTCAGCACGACCAGTTTATATTAGAACTTTTGACTAAAAAACAGACTGCTGTCACCACTTTCAGAATATTTTCTGAACTATTTTAGAATTTATTTTATGTGCATTGATATGAAGTTGAGTTTATCCTACTATTTTTCTAGGAAGAAGTTAATTTTGATTCTAGAAACGCATTGAAACAGTTTCTTCTTTAATCTTAGCAGAATTAATGGCAGGCACAGAACATTCCAGTGCTTGTTAAAATGTGGTAATTTTCTCCTATGAAAATGTAATTATTTTCTCCTATTAGCCCTGAATACAATGATTGAAAACCACTGCTTACTAGCAACAAATAGAAGAACTGAGAAAGCATTATGGCAGTAGGTGACACCAGTAGATCCAGAACATCCAGGAAGCATCTGAGATAAGTGTAGCATCCATTTGTCCTGTTGGATAAAGATACCATGACAGTATCTACCAGACTTTAGAGAGGAGTCCATAAATGGAAAGAAAACTTGAGAGGTGCATATGGTGGGGAAACTAATTTCTCTGACCTTTCTAAAATAATTACTAGCAAATAATTCATAGGAATAAATTTTAATATCCTATCATATATTTAAAAATAAGTTTATTTTGAGTATTGTATGACAAGAGAGTATTTTGAGTATTATGTATCATAAGGAAGTTTTTAAAAAATATACAGAGAGTAGAGAGATGGAGAAATGGATTGATGGATAGATATGTAGGTAGGAAGAGAGAAAGAAAGAAAGAAAGAAAGAAAGAAAGAAAGAAAAATGAAAGAAGAGACAGAAAAGTTTGTGTTCCTTTTAACTTTACTGTTTTCCTTCTTACGAAAGCAGAAAGGTGTTCATTTCTGTAACCTCAAATTCTTTCTTTTATTTAAAGTTCATTATCCTTATCTCAAACATTCTCACCAATTTTTATCAGTTTTTTCTGCCATTAATGTTTCTTATTTTGGGCTTTGAGCATTTTGCTTCCATTTCCTACTTTGAAAACATGAGAAGGCCACCAAGGGACTGTTGATTACAACACCAGGTTATATCTAATCAATAAATCAGAGGTTATCTGCCTGCTTCTCTCCCAGGAGATGTGACCTAAAATATTGTCTCTTCATATTTGAAATTCAGAATGTAATTCAAGCAAGCCAAACTGATATATCACTCAAAACAATATGTAAAGGAAATCTTCACACAAAACATAAATTCTCTCCAAGGAATAGTTTTCTCTCACCAAATGATAAAACATAGATTATACACCAATGATCTTACATTCTCTTATAAGTTATCCCTATTATTACACAGATTCCTGAAGCTACATGCACTTCTTTTGTATATTTCTGTCTAATTAAATTTTATATATAATAAGCATGACAAGGAGACTGGATGAAGGATTTCCATGGCCTCAGCTTGTCTGAAGTTTACTCTCTCATGATGGTTGCATTCCCATGTGTTCAAACCCCTCTGAACAGCATCCTACACTGGACTTGTCACAAAGTGATATTATCAGTTAAACTTCAAGCTTTTAGTGAGAACTTTCTAGCATGTTATTCTTGTTCTTGCTCCTTTTGGATCACTTCCCTCTATTTTACCTCATTGTTGTCTGCTTACAACATTTAAAGCAACTCTTCTGGATAATTCCAGGTGTTTAAATGATCAGAATGATATGTACTTCATTAACTATACTTCCTGCCTTCCTGGGAATGTCTTATGTGTGTGCTACACCTCTACGTTAAAAAAGTTCTGCCAGGCAGTGGTGACTCACACCTTTAATCCCAGAACTTGGGAGGCAGAGGCAGGCAGATTTCTGATTTCTGAGTTCAAGGCCAGCCTGGTCTACAGAGTGAGTTTCAGGACAACCAGCGCTACACAGAGAAACCCTGTCTCGAAAAACAAAAACAAAAACAAAACAAACAAACAAACAAAAGAAGGTTCTGTTTCTGTGGTCATCTTTGTCTATCTCTGTAGTCAATATATTTACAAATAAAGAAACAAGTTTGGGACTTGGGAGATGGATCAATCAGTAGGTGTTTTGCAGGCAATAACAGGTACCTGATTTCAAGCCCCAACATTCCTATGTATGGCTTTGTGGGTCTTGTAATCCCAGTGCTGGGGTAGTGGAGACAGGTAGATTAGTAGGATTTACTCATCAACCAGCCTAACCTAGCTTGTGTGCTCCAAGGCAATGAGACTATATTAGCTGGTTTCAGTCAGCTTGGCAAAAATATGAGAAAAGGAAAGTTAATTGGAAATATACATCCATACGATTCCCTGTAGGAAAGTCACACATGTTGGTATTTTCCTCATTAAAGATTGCTGTGGAATGGCCCGTCCCATTATAATTGCTGTCACTCCTTGGAATATGATCTTCATGTGTATAAGAAAGAAGACTAACTGAACAGATCATGAGGAATAAGCCACTGAGCAGCATTCCTGCTTCAGTTCCTACCTCCAGGTCCCTGTCCTGAATTCTTTCTCTGACTTTATAGATGATAGACTGTAAAATGTAAGATGAAATAAAGCCCTTTCCTCCACAAGTTGGTTGTGGTCATGGTGTTTATCATAGCAATAGAATCCCTAAGACAGAGAGTCTTAGTTAATTTTCTGTTGCTCTGATAAAACATCCTGACCAAACACAACTTATAAAAAAGAAGCATTTAGAGGGACTCTTGGTTCTAGAGAATTGCAATCTATTATGTCCGATCCAACAACATGGCAGCTGGAAGAGTCTAGAACTTACGGCTTGATCCACAAAGAACAGGAAGAGAGAGAAAGAGAACATGGAATGGGGCCAGTCTTTAAAAATCCCCAAATACTTTCCCCAGTGATACTCCTCATCCAATATGACACAACTCCTAATCCTTTATAACAGTTCCACCAACTAGTAACTATGTGTTCAAAACCATGAACCTATGATAATCATTCTCATTCAAACAATAACATTCAACTCCATGAATCCTCTGTGTAGGCACACCAAGATACGAAGTGTATTTTGATCAGTTTCAAAAGTTTCAGTTGTCTCTCAGTCTCAAACCTGTTTCAAAATCTAGGGTCTCTATTGAGACTCATGACAGTTTTTTAATCATAATTCCTTATAAAATCAAAAAGTGAATTATATATTTAGAATATATAATGGTACAAAATATACAAGACCATTCTAAAAGGAAGGCACGGGGACACAGCAAGATAATGACAAAAACAAAACTGACACCCAGCAGGTCAAATTCCAATTCTAATTTTTTTGTTCTTTTTTTTTTTTTTTTTTTTTTTTTTTTAATTATAAATATGTTTAATGTTGTTATTTTCAGGTACTAAAGAAGATCACTTTTTTTTTGAGACAGGGTTTCTCTGTGTAGCCCTGGCTGTCCTGGGCCTCACTCTGTAGACCAGGCTGGCCCTGAACTCAGAAATATGCCTGCTTCTGTGCCCCAAGTGCTGGGATTAAAGGCGTGTGCCACTGTCCTGCCAAATTCCAATTCTTGTAACTCCATTTCTGATATTACAGGGTATGCATAGCTCTGCTTTCCAGTCTTTGTGCCTGCCATATACTTCTCTCTCTCTTCAGTTTTCTGTTTCCGGTGTGAAGTTCTCTCTGACAGATCTCTCCTGCCTCTGGCACCTCTAATCTTGGGTTTCCCAACACAGTACAGGCTTCACATTCACTTCTTCACACGATTGCATCTCTCACCCTCCAAACACGGACTCCCCTGCCATATGCCTGTCCATAGCAGTATTCATAACACCAGAGAAATACTTTCACAACGTCTTTACTAATATACCCTTCATGACTGTAAGCCAGAACCACCTGGACAACATTGTCAAGTTTGACAACCAACTTGGAGATGAAGCCAGGCCTCTTTGAATTACATTTGGAGGAACTTTCCTTTGATGTTAGTTTTTGGAACAGAAATTTTCAAAAATCTATTTCTTTATCAAGTTGGAAGTTTAGCTTCATGAGTTGTGCCATGAGGACACTATTCCCTTTTTTTTTTTTCCAACATGGATCAGAACTTTCCTTTGATCTCCTTATCTCTTTCAGTACAAGTCTGAGCCCCGAAATTAAATTTCCTAGTATTCTTTTTATTTCCTTTAAACAGTGTATTTTGCATTTCATTTTGCTATTCTTTCTTTTACTCATTGTAACCTCAGATATGAGTGACTACTAATAGCAATGAAAAAGAGTCAATACCAAGCTATCGTGAAGGGTACTCTCATAAAAATGTGTTCATTACATTTTGATTAGCCTCAGGGAAATCCATAATACAGTATAAAAAGTAGACACATTCTTTGGAAAATATCTCTGGCTCCCTTGCTAATATCATTGGCCCCTGAAATCTCTTAAGCTATGCCTCTTATTTCTGTGTATACATCAGAAATACTGTCTTCTAAGGTCCTTTAAGGATGCATACTGTATTCAACCATGTTCCCAGACCAAAGTCTGAAAGTCTTCCATACCCTTTCAAAGACAGATTTGTCAGGATTTCACAGCATAGAAATTTCTGTCTCAGTTACTTCTCTATTGCTAAATTAAACAACATGACAAACACTACTTATTATAGGAAGCATCTAATTAGGCTTACATTTTCAGAGTTTTAGAGTCCCTAATGGTCAGGAGAAGACATGACAACAGGAACAACTGATGATTCACCGGCAGTGGCACTAGTCTTTTGAAACCACAAAGTCCACCCCTTGAAGCACACCTCCTCAAACACAACTATACTTCGTAATCTCTGCCAGACAGTTCTACCACCTGGGGAACAACTTATGGTGCCTTCTCAATCAAATTACCACAGCAACCCTGTCTTAAAAAAACAAGGTAAATATCTAGGGAAGAATCTAAAGTTGACTTCTGGCCTCCATGAACATATATATTAATACATACTTCATGTACACCCAACACATGAACACACATAAACATACAGAAACTAACAAGTTTAAGTTCAAAGCAGGTAGGTTGCAGCTGTAGAATTTTAATCAAGGACACCTACTTCTTGAGTCTTTCACAGAACCTGAGATTTTTACCTCCACTTTTTATTATACAATCTCTAAATTTCTTTTTCCACATGGCTAAAGACATGCATGTGATTTCCAAAGTTGCCTAATTCCATATTTTTGGGAGCATTGACTGATGAATGTACCCGAAATCTTAGCTGTTAGATACTGTTCTGTTCGAACCCTTATGTCTACTGTGCTATATACAATGTTGTGTCTTGGTGTGTGGGCATCCTACCCAAACCATGCTGAACTTGTCAGCTTCAGTCATTAAGTTGCCTTCCAGTGTCACTAGCACTTATTGGAATAATCTAAACAGTTACATAAGCATATTAAGACTTCAAATTTATTTTGTACAATTATGATAATATTATTAATAATAAGAACAATAATGATACAGATAAATTACACAGTGTAACTGTAAGCACAGTCTACAACTCTGGTTGTTTCTTAGGAAAGCAATTCTTCCTCTTATAAAATGAATTGGCTAGAGTTTCCAAGCAGCAGATGAGTAGGCTTGGATTTAATTTTCTGCTACTGCTGAGTTTAATCTCATGAAGGCTTAATTTACCCCTCCACTCTCTTTTTCCATTATGTATTTCAGACTCACCATGACAACTGCTTTTCTAGCTACTTCATTTCTAGTTTCTTCTACCTCGTAATTTAATCCTCATTACTTGTCTAACTATGTTCCTACACCAGGAGGAAATGCTATATATATTTAATCTTATCCATCTTGTCCCTTCTTAGAAATGCCACTGGAACTTCATTTCCAGAAAAATATCAATTATTTTACATATTCCTGGTAGAAATACTAAACAGATTTTTTAAGATGCTCTAGAAAAATTCCAAGAATGGGATTAAATTATAGAAGATGACAACTACTTCATATTCATTGGCATCTACACTGAGAAGTGTGGTCTATTTTCACTGTTTTTGATCTGGGGTTTCCTTGAAGACTCAGTTGACCGAAACAATATATTGGTAATTTGGAGAGCAAAAATATATGAAACACTTGCCTTAAAGCCTTTGCCTACTGTACAAAGTGTACAGCTTCAGTACTGTAGGCATTATATAAGAATAAGAGTAGGGGCTGGAGAGATGGCTCAGAGGTTAAGAGCACCGACTGCTCTTCCAGAGGTCCTGAGTTCAATTCCCAGCAACCACATGGCGGCTCACAACCATTTGTAATGAGATCTGACACCCTCTTCTGGAGTGTCTGAAGACAGCTACAGTGTACTTACATATAATAATAAATAAATCTTAAAAAAAAAAAAAAGAGTAAGAGCAGACTATGTGGGCAAAAGGAGGATCCACCTCATCCCAGCTCACTTCTCATCTCTGCTGATCCACACAGATAAATGATATTGTTAAGCAGTTCCTAGCATTGCTGTACTAAAGTAAGATTCCCTTACACCATCATACATTAATTCAACATTCACAAAATACAGAGATACATTCTTGTTATTTTTATTTTATACGATTTGCTTTGCAGAGAATTGTAAGGAAACAGTGGATAGTAGAACACAATTCGACATCACCACATTTGCCAAGCTTAGTAATTAGGGAGCCAATAAATGAAGCAACATGATTAACAGAGCATTTGCTACAAGCAGGATGCATAATTTTTTTTTTTGTATTGGATGATTAAAAAAAAAAAACTTGAGGATCTGAAAAAAATATCTTTAAGTATCCTTTGACTACATATTGAAACTAATTATAGTGGTTTTATTTCAGACTATGATGAACTTTCAAGAATCCCACTTTACCAAACATGTCTACTAGATCAATACTGAGGGAGCAGAGTACTTAGGAATCAAATGACATTATTTGAAAATATAACTTATACTTAAAATCCTCTGAGGAATTAATGTCATATTAGCCTTGTGTATGTTGTACAGGCATATTGTATGTATGTCTGAATTTATCTATTGCTACTTTTGGGATATTTTAACACAAAGCATCAATGAGTTCATCAGCTTTAGCATTTTGAAACTGACAAATTTTAAGTCATTTTGAATCTTTGTAACTATTTTCGTTTAAACTAAGTCTACAGAAGTGAACTCTAAAGCTCTAAGTAGAAAAGATGGGTCAAGAGCCACAGAAGCTGTCTAGACAATTTTCATTCCCAGAGGGTGTCACTGAGGCTGCTTTTGTGCTAATCTCTGATTGAATATAAACACACCTACAGGACACGCCTCTTCTTATTGACTACTGTTCAGAGGGGCTGTCTATCCTTAGGACATCCATAGAAAAATAACAAAGGGAGTACATGAGCAGTACTTGTGGTAAATGCCTTGGTAGGAATCACAAAGAATTGCCAGTAAGGATGACGACCCAGAAAAGAAGCACAATGCTTTCTCTGACCACTGGCTGACTCTGATCATTTGCCAACTTACTGTCAGAAATAATGGAACGCAACTTTCCTTGAAAGAAAACAGTACAAGGAAACAATAAAGAAACATATGTAGAAATAAAAATGTGTCCATGAAACTTCCAAATGAAGCATAGTTACCTGTGAGCATAAATGTGTGTTAAGGCAGATACACACATACACACACACACAGAGACACACAATTAATTTTTCTGCAAAGAGATTCTGAATGCCTGCACCAAGTATATTTCTTGCAAAAATCTAATGACAGAATCCTAGGATACTTAGGAATCCAGAATAATTTTTTAAAGAATTCACTAAGCTATATCTAAATGATAAATCAATATCAAACCATGAATAAATTCTGCACTCACAGTAGATTAACAACAACAACAACAACACCCTATTAAAGAGTTCAGTAGCAGCACTGCAAATGGTATCTTACTATCAGCAACCTAGATGATCCAGAACTTAGCAAGTGCAGTGTAAGAGAACAGGCTTGCTCCTCTGCTTAAGACAGAGGTAGATGTGAATTTCCTTCTGTCTTTCCCAGGAAAAATATATTGTCATTATTTCATTACACTCCTTATATTGATTCTTAAAACATAAGCTCTAAATTACAATACTCCTTCAATTTACTGATGGTCCAGGGCCATAGGTAGAGCTTCAGAAGCTCTGAGAACAGTAAATAAAGTAAAGCATCTGAAGTTGGTGATATAGACAGTATTAGATATACTGAAAAATGAGCAGCCAGAATAAGAAGAGAGCAGTGAAAAGAATGAAGTTTCCTCTTCCGAAGAAGAGATTACTGGGAGAGAGTTATTTTAGTACAATGCAAAGACCTATCTAGGTACCATAGTCAAGAAGTTACTGCTTAGCAACACAGAAGACATTTTAAATCCTTAAAACAAAAACTGCATTAATTATATTTTCACACCATGGAAAAGAATACAGTAGACTAAGAAAGAAAACCTTCTACAGTCTTGTCTTCATCACATGCTTCATCTTTAAAAAACCCAGCATTCATAGGTTAAAGTAGACTGACTGTTGGTTAAGATTGGCTTGGGTCATACAGTGAATTCAAGCCCAGCTTCTCAATTAAGATCATTTCTCAGCAAAGAAACAAATGTATCCTGGAAAATTACATTCTGGAAGCTTCCTTGAAATTTCATAGATGTAAAAACATAGTAACATAGGCCTAGTGAATGTTTAAATAGTGAAATGGACATTGTCTTTCATAACAAAAGTGAATTATTGGTTATTTATTTATTCTAATTATTCTTTTATTTTGACAATTTAATAAGTATCAATTTTTAAGAGGAATTTTAAAGCAGAAAATTGCCGTGGAAAATAATAAAAGTACAAATAAGTAGTTATGGAAGAGAAGGATTGATTGTCCAGAAAGTAATAAATATTTTAAAAAAATAAGTAACCTAGGAAAATGTTTTGGTTCAATTGAGAAGGCACTGATGGCAGAGCAAAAGAAAATAAAAGCCCCAGCAGAGCAAGCACAGAAAAGTTGAAATACCAGGATACTTAGGTAAAGGATATTTCTCTTATACTTTTGTAAACTTTGTGAACTTACATAATAAAAGAAACAAATAAAGTGAAAGAATAATTCATAAATAGAAGGAATTATATACATACATATGTATGTTTGTGTGTATGAAAAATGTTAACATAGGACTCAACTCCTAAGCTACAACACTGAGTGTCAGATATCAGTTTGATTTACATACCGAGAATGAATGACACACTATATATTTGAAAACATCTCCAGCTACAGAAAAACTGAAAATGCTATTAAAAAAAAAAAAAAAAGGAGACATTTACCCTTCCTTTCAGACAACAGCACGGATTCAGAACTTTAAAAAGTAGGGGGATGCTAAGCAGTTCAAACTCAGCCTGCAGCTAGCATTACTTAGGTAAGACCTGCTGGCCAAGGTCTTCAAGTGAACAGCAGCAGGGACTTTACAATTGGCTAATCATCTGGTTGGGGGGGGGGCATTTCCCCATATAAACTTCTAACCAAGCTTTGATATATATTGACAGCTTAAGTATACTTTCCCTGTGTGGTCTGAGACTCATTTCAAAAATCACTAGAAAGTGAGTCTGAGCTGATAGCTACTGAACAGCAGGTAAATGCCTTGCAAATTTGCCTCTTAACAAACACAGGGTAATGCCACTGTTGTCACATCATTCAAACAAAGAAGCCAATTGTCACCGAGGAGCCTATATGTACAATTTACACATAGCCAAAGTAGTATGTATTTTAGCTGTAGAAATTATTAAAACAAAAATGTAAATTCTAACTAAACAAAAAGAACTAATTATGAATAATTTCAGTTATAAAATGTGAAGATATATATATAGTATAGCGTTTCAGAATATCATTTTACTATTATAGATATCTTATTTAAACAAAAACAAAGAAGGAGTGTAGACTTTGTACAACTGGGAAATAATTCTGAAGAAATTAATGAATAGCAAATCAATGAGAGAAACACAAGAATAAATGAGGACACACTGTAGTGAGCAGGAATTGTAGTGCCTTTCTATTTTTAGAGACAAGATCTTACGTAGACCGGGGTAGCCTCAAACTTCCTATGTAGTTGAATGACCTTGACCTTCTGAATTTCATACCTCCACTTCTCCAGTGCTAAGGTCACAGACATAAGTCACTACATTGAATTTTGTGTAATGAAGTTATCACATCCTAACATCATGAATTCTAGGTAGGAATAGAGACACACTCCCAGTCTGCTTGTTAATTTTTATGAGAGATGTCCAGAAGCATCATTTACAAACAAGTGGACCTGAGAGGTATGGATCACTCCAGTTCGACAAACAATTGGAAGAATTTAGATATGTATAGGAATCGATCTTTTTAAAGTTAGTTAGACATTCTCCATCCCATCCTTATGTTCTACTGAATCCCAGAGCCTTTACCTTGACAAAGGAAAAAACAACAAATCACCTTTTCAATAAAACTGTTACTCAGGTATGATCTCTGAACTCAAGACAGAGTGTTACTCATATATGATCTCTGAACTCAATACAGAGATTTCTTTTTTTTTTTTCTTTTCCTTGACTTTCACACAACATTCTAAATTAGTAACTAATCATCATTAAACTTTCACCCAGAGTCTTAGTAACTCTTGGTATGCTAGCTACCTTATTTCAACATGACATAGCTAGAGCTACCAGAGAAGAGGGATCCTCAGTTGAGATAATGCCTCCGTTAGAGTAGGCTGTGGACAAGCCTGCAGGGAATTTTCGTAATGATTTATGGGAGAGAATCCTCCGGGATGGTGGTCCTGGGTTCTATAAGAAAGCGGGAAGGGAAAGTGATGGAGAGGAAGCCTGTAAGCAGCACTCATCCAATGGCCTATCCAACACTTTCTGCCACCAGGTTCCTGCCCTACTTAAGTGCTTGACCTTTCTTCAATGATGGACGGGGATGTGGAAGTTTAAGCTAAATAAACCCTTTTGTCCCCAAGTTCCTTTTGTTCATGAAATCTCATCACAGCAATAGTACTAGGATACTTGGAAAGAAATTTCTAATTCTATAGATCTTATAAGCATTTATAACCTCTCAAATCACCAAGTATTAGAAATATTTAACCCAATATTGCACTTTTTATTATCAGGGTATAAATTTGAGAGGAGGCACTAAGAGATTGTTGAGAAGAAACACCTTTAAAAAAAAAAGACAATACTATCAGGAGGCGTTTATGGAAAGTGTGGGTGTTTTTAGTTGCTATCTTAGCTGTTCTCCTGGTTGCGATATAACTGACATGGTATTTTAGAGTTGTCTTAAGTCATGAAAATTTGACAGGGTTTTGTACCTACACCGATATAGGTATTGGCTGCAGTTGACTACGAGCTTGGAAAGGACACATGATTATCAAAGGCAGCTAATATGTACTATATGAAGTTCTCATAGATTATTAAGCACTATGGGCTTAGCAAAAAACAATCCTGGTATGTAGGAGCTGTAGCTGGTTCTACACAAACAGCACACCACAGCAAGAAAGGTGACTCCATGTGGAAAACAATTTCAATTGACAGAGAAACATGTATGTTTAAAACTGTCAAGATGGAATAAGATTTAGTTCAAGAGTGTCCAGAGATTAGATGTTAACATTAAGAATATAATTCTGAATATTAAGATTATGTGAGTGCAGAAGTTTAACAACAGAACTTACTAAATTTTCAAAATCTAGTAATGTTTTTATTTTTTATTTTACTTTACAGAAAGCATTTTACATGCTAATTTCACAGAGTCACTTGCAAATATTGTATGTGAAACTTGAAAAAAGATAAATATCGTTTCCTTTACAAAGAACTGTCATTGCCTACATTTCAAAATAGGAGCATAGAGAAAAACTAAATAACCCTATTAAAAATGGGATACAGAGCTAAACAGAGAATTCTTTATGGAGGATTATCAAAATGGCTGAGGAGCACTTAAAGAAATGTTCAACAACCTTAGTCATCAGGGAAATACAAATCAAAACAACTCTGAGATTCCACCTCATGCCAGTCAGAATAGCTATCTATGGACAAAAACTTAGATGATAGCCAATGCTGGTAGGATGTGGAGAAAGGGGAAAACTACTACATGATTGGTGGGATTGCAAGCTGTTACAACTACTCTGGAAATCAGTCTGGTGGCTCCTCAGAAAACTCGGTATAGTATTACCTGAGGACCCAGCTATACCACTCCTGGGTATATATCCAAAAGATGCTCCAACATATAACAGGGACACATGCTCCACATTGTTCACAGAATCCTTAAACTCTGGTGGAACCACCATTCCCGATCTCAAGCTCTACTACAGAGCAATTATATTAAAAACTGCATGGTACTGGTAGAGTAACAGACAGGTAAATCAATGGAATACAACTGAAGACCCAGAAATGAACCCACACACCTATGGTCACTTGATCTTTGACAAAGGAACTAAAACCATCCAGTAGAAAGAAGACAACATCTTCAACAAATGGTGCTGGCTCAACTGGTGGTTATCATGTAGAAGAATGCAAATTGATCCATTCTTATCTCCTTGTACAAAGTTCAGGTCTAAGTGGATCAAGGAACTCCACATAAAACCAGAAACACTGAAACTTATAGAAGAGAAAGTGGGGAAAAGCCTCGAAGATATGGGCACAGAGGGAAAATTCCTGAACAGAACAGCAATGGCTTGTACTGTAAGATCAAGAAATGGTATCTCATAAAATTGCAAAGCTTCTATAAGACAAAATACACCATCAATAAGACAAAATGGCAACCAACATATTGGAAAAAGATCTTTACCAATCCTAAATCGGATAAGGGGCTAATATCCAATATATATAAAGAACTCAAGAAGTTGGACTCCAGAAAACCAAATATCCCTATTTAAAAATGGAATACAGAGCTAAACAAAGAATTCTCAACTGAGGAACACTGAATGGCTAAGAAGCACCTAAAAAATATTCAACATCCTTAATCATCAGGGAAATGCAAATCAAACCTCCCTGAGATTCCACCTCACACCAGTCAGAACTTCTAAGATCAAAAATTCAGGAAGCAGCAGATGCTGGCAAGGATGTGGAGAAAGAGGAACACTCCTCCATTGCTGGTGGGACTGCAAGCTGGTCCAACCCCTCTGGAAATCAGTTTGGCAGTTCCTCAGAAAATTGGATATAATTCTACCAGAAGATCCAGCAATACCACTCCTGGACATATACCCAGAAGATACTCCAACTTGTAATAAGGGTACATGTTCCACTATGTTAATAGCAGCCAGATGTATAATAACCGGAAGCTGGAAAGAATCCACAAGTCCCTCAACAGAGGAATGGATACAGAAAATGAGGTACACTTACACAATGGAGTACTATTCACCTATTAAAAACAATGAATTTATGAAATTCTTAGACAAATGGATGAATCTGGAGGATATCATCCTAAGTGAGGTAACCCAATCACAAAAGAGCACACATGATATGCACTCACTGATAAGTGGATATTAGACCAGAAGCTCAGAATGCTTCTTAGAATAGGGAACAAAATACCCATGAAAGGAGTTACAGAGACAAAGTTCAGAGCAGAGACTAAAGGAATGACCATCCAGAGACTGCCCCAGTTGGGGATCCATCCCATAAACAACTACCAAACCCAGTCACTATTTCAGATACCAACAAGAGTTTGCTGACAGGTACCTGATGTAGCTGTCTCCTAAAAGGCTCTGTCAGTGCCTAGCAAATACAGAAGTGGATGCTCACANTCATCCATTGGATAGAGCACAGGGTCCCCAATGAAGGAGCTAGAGAAAGTACCCAAGGAGCTGAAGGGGTTTGCAGCCCCATAGGAGGAACATTAATATGAACTAACCAGTACCTCCAGAGCTGCCAGGGACTAAACCACCAATTAAAGAAAACACGTGGTGGGACCCATGGCTCTAGCTGCATATGTACCAGAGGATGGCCTAGTGGTTTGTGAATGGGAAGAGAGGCCCTAGTTCCTGTGAAGGTTCTATGTCCCAGTATCAGGTAATGCAAGGACCAGGAGTGGGAGTGGATGATTTGGAGAGCAGGGAGAGGGGGAAGGGGATAGGCGATTTTCGGAGGGGAAACTAGGAAAGGGGATAACATTTGAAAAGTAAATAAAGAAAATATCTAATAAAAATAATAGTAGACAAAATCTGGAAAAACCCAGATGTCTTTCAACAGAAGAATGGATACGGAAAATGTGGAACATTTACACAATGGAGTATTACCCAGCTATGAACAATATGAACTAACTAGTACCTTCCAGAGCTTGTGTCTCTAATTGCATATGTAGCAGAGGATGGCCTAGTTGGCCATCAGTGGGATGAGAGGCCCTTGGTCTTGTAAAGTTTATATGCCCCAGTACAGGGGAATGCCAGGGCCAGGAAGCAGGAGTGGATGGGTTGGGAGCAGGGCAAGGGGAGGGTATAGGGGACTTTTGGAAAGGATACTAGGAAAGGGGATAGCATTTGAAATGTAAATGAAGAAAATATCTAATAAAAACATTAACATTAAAAAAAAAAAACAATGAATTCAGGCAAATGGATGGATCGTGAAAATATCATCGTGAGTGAGTGATGTAACCCGGTTACAAAAGGACATACATGGTATGCACTTACTGATAAGTGGATATCAGCCAAAGAAAACCCACCAAACAAACAAAAAAACAAAAAGTACAAACAAAACAACAGCAACAAAAAACCTCGGAATACTCACCATTCAAATTACAGGCCATAGAAAACCCAAGAAGAAAGAAGAACACACCAAAGTGTGGATGCTAAAACACTCACTACTCAGTAAGAGAAAGAGAGTAGTCTCTGGGATATAGAGGGAGAGAGGGATCTGGAGGGGGACAGTAGGGGGGGAAGGGAAGGGCAGGTATGGGAGGAGGTGGGGAAGAATCACAGAGGGTCAGGAATTTGAAAGTAGGTATGTAGCAGTGGGGGAGGGGTTACAGAAGGTAGCCACTACAAGGTCCCAGATGCCAGGAGCCCAAGAGGTTCTCAGTACCCAACAGGGAGGACTTAGAGGAAATGCCCAATACCAGGGAGATAGAACCTGTGCAGACCGTATCTAGAGGTGAGACACGGCCCCCAGTTGAGGGATGGGGCCCCCACCCACCTCAAAAATATTAATCCAGAATTCTTCCTGTCAAAAGGAGATGCAGGGACTAGGAGTGGAGCTGAGATTGAAGGAAAGTCCATCTAAGGACTGCCCCACCTAGGGATCCATCCTATCTGCTGACACCAACAGCAGACACTATTGCTAATGCCAGGAAGTGCTTACTGACAAGAGTCTGGTATGGCTGTCCCCTGAAAGGCTATGCCAGAACAGGACCAATACAGATGTGGATGTACACAGCCAAACATTGGACTGAGTGTGGGGACCCCAATGGGGAAATTAGGACAAGGTCTGTAGGGACTGAAGGATTTTGCAACCTTGTATGAAGAACGACAAGATCAACCAGCCAGACCCCTCAGAGGTTCCAGGGACTAAACCATCAACCAAAGAGCACACAGTGGGGTGAGGGACACCCATAGCTCCAGCTGGAGATGTAGCAGAGGATTGCCTTAGCAGCTATTACTGGGAGGGGAGCCCCTAGGGTCTGTGAATGCTTGAATATCCAGGATGGGGGGAATGCTAGGCCACTGAGGCAGGAGTGGGTGGGTGGAGAGCACCCTCACTGAGGCGGGGGAGGGAGGAGGGGATGGGGGTTTGTGGAGGGGACAGTGGGAAGGGGCATAACATTTGAAATGTAAATAAATAAAATAACCCATAAAAATGTGGAAAAAGAAAAACAGAAGACAATATAAAATAATTAATAAATTTAAAATGAAAGCATCTATAGAAGATAGCAGTGACAGGTTGAAAATTATTATTTCAGAAAAAACTGAAATGAGAAACACGTGGTAAAAATAAGAATGGATTTATCAGAATTTTATACAGATAAAAAAGGCTCAGAAAGAGTGAATTCACAGAATGTGCAACAAAAGAACAAATAAATACAACCTAGACAAATTGTAATACACTTAGTGCTTAAGGTCAATCTGCACTCCAATTTTCTAGAAAATGTACATATCCATACAAAATATTTTAGATTTTTGGGCATAAGAGTTGGATCAGGGGATAAAAATGCATACTACTCTTGCATCAGACTCAAGTTTGCTTCTCATAACCATATCAGGTGGCTTACAACTCCCAGCAAATCCAAATCCACAGGATTTAAAGCCTTGGTCATCTGTGAGCACCTGAGATATGCACACATAGACACAAAAATAATTGTTTAAAATTTAGGTTTATGAGGATATTTTGAAATATTATGCACTAACTGAAACTTTTCAAAAATGATGGGAGTAAAATATTGAAAGAAAAAGAAATTAGTTCTGCTCCTGCATTTATCCAAATCACCATTAAACTGCAGTTGCTTATCCAAGGTATTCAAAGGTATCAAGTACTCAGAATTCTTACCAAATAAAACCCACATTAAATGCCTAGAACAATTATCTAAACATCCATTATGAAAAGCAAGAAAATATCCATAGGACTCTAAAGGATTTTGGGGAAATTATGCTGCACATTGAAGGAAAGAAGGAAGGGAGGAAAGAAGGAAGGAGGGAAAGAGAAGAGGAGGAACAGAGGGGTGGAGGCAGGAAGGGAGGCAGAATAATCTGAAGAAAAACTATGATGTGAACCCCTCACAGCTGCCACAAATAGTATAAAATATCTTCTTGTAACTCTAACCAAGCAAGTAGAAACCTGTATGACCAGAACTTCAAGTCTTTGAAGAAAAAAAAAATTGAAGATATCAAAAGATGGAAAGATCTCTCATGCTCCTGGATAGGTAGGATTAACATAGTGAAAATGGCCTTCATACTAAAAGCAATTACAGATTTAATGCAATCCCAATCAAAAATTCCAACACACTTTTTGAAAACCTTGAAAGAGTAATTTTCTACTTTTTATGGAAAAATAAAGCACCCGGGATAGCTAAAATGATCCTGTACAGCAAACCAATTTCTGGGGGGAATCAATACCCCTGATCTCAGAGACGATGCTCCTAACCCTCAAGCACTGGAGGTCTCAGGGAGTTTAGAGGTCAGGTGGTGTTGGGGGTGGGGGCATCCACGTGGAGATAGGGAGATGGTAGGAGGTATGGGATGTGGATCAATTGGAGGGTGGAATAAAATATGCAATGTAAAAATTAATTAATTTTAAAATAAAAGAAAAATATATTAAAATCAAGTAGCATACTTTCAGAAAAAAAATTTTCAGTAAAATTCTAAAAATTTTTGAGACAAGTGAAAATGAAAACAAAGTTTACGGATACTTAAAAACATGGTCTTAGCATAAAATTGAAGACACAGAAGTAAAACAACTCCTATGGACACTCTACATTTCAAAGAGAAGCCAAAACTATACTATAGAAAAAAGAAAGCATCTTCAACAAATGGTGCTGGACTAACTGGATCCAAGCTAACCAAGCATTCACTATATTAATCCTATTTGTCCATGAGCATGGGAGATCTTTCCAACTTCTAATATCTTCTTCAATTTTTTGCTGCAAAGACTTGAAGTTCTTGTCATTCATGCCTGTCAAATTCTGGGATAGAATTCTAACTGATATGTATAAGAACGCAAATAGACCCATATCTATTACCCTGGACAAAACAACACGGATCAAAATGTTCAACATAAAACTGGATACACTAAACCTGATAGAAGAGAAAGTAGGGGAGTAACCTTGAACACATTGGAACAGGAGACAGCGTCCTGAACAAAACACCAACAGCTCAAGAACTGAGTTCAACATTAATAAATGAGACCATGAAAATGAAGATTCTCTAAGGCAAAGGACACACTTAAAATGACAAAACAGTAGAATAGAGAACTGGAAAAGATCAACAACTCTACATCTAACAATAAGATGATATTCAAAATATGTAAAGAACACAAGAAACTAGACATCAACAAACCAAATAACCCAATTAAAAATGGGGTACAGATCTAGAGAATTTTCAACAGAGAAGTATCTAATGGCCAAGAAGCACTTATATTCAACATTCTTAGTCATCAGGGAAATACAAATCAAAATGGCTATGAGATTCAATCTTACACCTGTCATAATGACCAATATCAAACATGAAAGAGATCAGCATATGTTGGCAACGATGTGGAACAAGGGGAACACTCCTCTATTGATGATGGGTGTGCAAACTTGTACAACCACTTTGGAAGTCATTTGGCAGTATCTCAGAAAATTAGGAACAATGCTACCTCAAGACACAGCTGCACCACTCCTGGGTATATACCTAAAAGTTCCTCCATTATATCACAAGGACATTTGTTCAACTAAGTTCGTAACAGTTTTATTTGTAATAGTCAGAAACTTTAAACAACCTAGATGTCCCTCAATTTAAGAATGGATAAAGAAAATATGATACATTTACACAATAGAATATTACTCAGCTATTAAAAACAATGGCATCATGAAATTTGCAGGCAAATAGATGGTACTGAAAATATCAACCAGAATGAGGTAATCCACACCCAGAAAGATAAACATGGTATATACTCACTTATAAGTGGATAGTAGCCATAAAGTACAGGATAACAATGAGGCCAAAAAAGCAAAGTAACAAGGAGGGCCCCAGTGGTGATGATTGGATTGCATTAAGAAGGGGAAATAGAATAGACATTGAGGGTTGATGGAGGGTGGGAACTGGGTGGGGGAAGGGGTGGGGAGAGGAGCACATGCATGTGTGATCAAGCAGGAAAGACTGAGGGAGAGTACTGGGAGAGAGAACTGCAATCAGTGTGTGTGAGTGTGTGAGTCGCTGGCATGAGCTAGAGATCTAAGACAGTGAAAACTCCCAGGAATCAGGAGGAATCGGTGAGGGTAACCCTAGATAAGACTCCTAGCAGTTGAGGTATATGGTGCCAGAACCAATCATTTCCCATAAAAAAGAAAAGAATTCCAATGTAGGGATTGGGACACCAACCCAACCACAAAACCCTCGACCCATAATTTCTCCTACCAACAAGACATTAATGGGTGAAAATAGAGCAGAAATGGAGGGAATGGCATGAAAGAGAGAGAATCTACCCCTGACACTATTAATGATACTATGCAATGCTTGCACACAGAAGCCTTAGCATAACTGTCATCTGAGAGGCTTCACCCTGCAATTTATTGAAACAGTTAAGAGGCCCACACTTATATATTAGGGGAACTTTCTGAAAATAGAAGACAAAGGATTGAAGAAGCCAAAGAGGTGAAGGAAACTACAAGAAAACAGAATCAACTAACCTGGACCCATGGTGTCCCAGAGAGTCTGAACCACCAAACAGAAAGCATACTTGGGACAGACCTAAGCCCTATGCACATATGTAACAGATGTGCACCTGGTGATCATGTGGAAGAGCAGGAGCTGAGTCTGACTCTGTTGTCTCCCTTGGGATCCCTTTCCACAAACTGGACTGCCATGACCAGCCACAATAGGAGATGTACCTAGTCCTATGACAACTTGATATGCCAAGGTAGGTTGATATTGATGGGAGGCCTCCTGTTTTCTGAGGAAAAGGGAAAACAGGAAGATGGTGGGCGGTGAGGTGATAGAGGGGAACTTGGAAAAAGGTAGGGAGGGGAAACTGCAAACAGGATTTAAAATAAATAAGTTACTTATTAGAAAAGTTTGATAATGAAAATCATATAAAGACAATGGGAAACTAGAGGAAGGATTGGAGATCTAGAGATGCTTTGATTCAACTAACAGATTAGAGAAGCATAAATCTTATATTCAAGAGTATAAAAACAGCACAAATTTTATCTGCTTTTATTTCTTTTTAGAGGACATAAAGTTGGATGTTTATGGAAGAAAAGATGTTATTGGAGATGAAGAGAAGGTGCATATGCTCAAAATACATTGCCCAAACTCTCACAAACTAGTGTAAACTGAAATAGGAATAAGAAATATTGCACCACCTAAAAGCCTGAACACTGTTTAACCTTTATTAACACTGTCCTTTATTCTAGTCCTTTCAAGTTTATCAGTGACTTCTGTTGACCTTTCACTGTAAGTCTTTCTATAATGACCTCAGTCTCAATTCTCAGAAGCACATATTAGCTTCTTTCAGAACCTCTGGCTTCTCATTTCCTTTTCTTCTCTCTCTCTGGTCTCTCTTATGCCCTACTCTCTTTTGCACATGACTATTGTCAAACTATTTCATTTTTGTGTTGCAGCAACCGTGGTGATGTCACAGATCTCATTTGACACACCTCACTTCCAGGCACTGAAACCTTTGTGGCTTTCTAGTGCCTTCTACTCTCTTAGATTCCTATCCCCTAAGGGCCAACCAACACATTTACTGTGCCATACAACTAGCCTTTTGCAATCCTGAACCTTTCTTACTTAGCTAACATTCCATGGTCAGCACCATAATCAAGTTCTCAACAATAGCCTTGATTCTCCACCCACAGAGAGACTCTTGAATCATCAAACTCATTTTCTAGGACCACAACTCAATTAAATATAATTTAGCCTGATTCTCCCACACTCAAGCAGACTAAAATTGCCTGTAGGTGGGAAGAGCTATATTGACAAATGCTACTTTGAATGATCTCTAAATACACGCAAGTATACTTCAATCCTGTACAAATGCATACTACCACTTCTCTCTGTAAAATTTCAAGTTTTCCCATTTTTAAATCATATGGAATGCTCTCTTATGCTTTATATCAACGGATGAGTTGTTTTTCTTCCTATTTCACTATATAATTTTGAAAGAATCAGAAGAAAAAAATTCCAGAATCTCCTATAGTTGAGTTTACCATCCCTCCACCATCTGCACCCACGTTAAGTACCTTCCCACGTGTTACTATAGTCACCCATCTGTGCCTACATGAAGCCAATATCTTCAAGTACATAGCAAACTTTATTGCTTCCATTTGCTTCAAGAAGTGTCTCCTATGAGGCTCCTTCTCTCTTACTGTTATTTTATGATTTATTATTCCTTTTTAATTATTTCCTTCAATGTAGAAAGGTACTTTATATCTTATTTGTTTCCAAAACTCATTCAAAGCAGGTTAATATTCAGTCATTCCATGGTCCACGGAATAATATAAAAAATACTTCATTGATTGATTTGTGTTGATTTATTACGAGTAACAGAAAGATAGTCATTCCCACTTCCATTTTATCTTATTACTTACAGACCACACCACCTAATTTTATCCCTACCTTACTGTAATAGTTTTAATGTTCAACTTGATGAGAATTAAACAGCAATATACAATCACTTGGAAAGGAATCTCAAGGAAGGATTGTCTAGATCAGCTTAGCCTATCCAGCATATTTTTAGAGAGGCAATATATTACCTTGGTTACCTTAATTTAGATAAGAAGTCCTGCTCACAGTCAGTGGTATCATTCTCTGGTCAGCAGATCCTGGATTGTGGGAGAATACAAGCTGAATTCATGCATGCATTAATTCATTATTCTCTTCTCTTTACTATGAGTAATATGATACGGTGGCTAAATTTTATGTAACCTTGATTTTATCCCAAAAAATGGACTATAATCTGGAATTGTCAACCAGACAATTCCCCTTTCTCTCTCAGTTGATTTTTCAGATTATTTCATCACAGCAATGGGCAAAAACTAGACACTAATGATTCCTTTTCACTCACCTGTTTTTGTTAACATTAAGGACTTTGTTTCAATATTCAGTCTTTGATTTTTTTTTCCTTTGCTTTCCATACGTCATTTCTGTTTGTGGCATTTTTTTTTAATCTCTTAAATTTTACAGTTTTGCAGCTGTATCTGTAGTGTAGATTCATTTCCATAAATTCATCTTTGTTCCATACACTTGTATCTGTGTGGATAATTAGAAGCACCATTACTAGGAATTTGTGTGCTTGCCTTCTGAACTCATTTAACATTTAATCGGCTTCTTAGATCGAATGACACGTCATATGTTAATTTTCCAAACCTAATACGTGATCATTTTATCTGACCAAGCTATTGTTTCTGGAAAGTCTTTTACATCTCTTTATCATGAATCCTGATTCATATTATTTCTTAGAAATACAGTCACCATGGAGCATCCAGTGGATCAACTTCCTTTAGGTGTCCTTCCTTCAGTAAAGTCCTGTTTCTTTATCTCTTCCAGAAACACAAGTGAAAACAAAAACAAACAAAAGAAATAGAACTAACAATGATCCTTTGAACACAGTAGTTTAATTTTGTCTTGAGTTGATTTCTTCATTTAAATTTCATTTCTCATTATTGTGTGGTCCTGTATATCATTATTACATATAACTGCAGCCTATCCATGAAAGGCAATGGACAGCTTTTTGGAGTCAAGTCTTTCCACCCTCAGTGGTTTCCAGGGATCAGATTCTGGGCATCAGGCTTTTGATGTAAGTCATTTAGTCACTGAGGCTTGTCTCTGGCCCATACTTCATTTACATAGTAAGTGTTTTGTTTCTTTGTTTGTTGTTTTGATTTTTGATTTTTAAAAAGACAGCAGGCAGCAGGCAAGATCCACAGAATGATATAGAAGACTTGTGGAAATACTCCCAATTTTCTCTTGTAATCACTTCTGAAGTACCAGGTTATAAGCATTCTCCTTTGTCTTCCCTCTAACATACTATGCTCTCTTCTCTGTATGTCTTAATGTAGACCTTGTCTCTGTCTCTGAAAATTTTACACTATTTACACTAGCTATCAGTATCAGTGTCACTACTTTAAATCTGTGTTAATATTCCATCTTCCCAGAAGACTTATTTTGAGCAACAGTTTTGCTTTGTATGTAGTCTTGAATTTCCAACTAACACAATATGATTCTATTATCAACAATGATTATTATTTATGTCTATTTGACTTACTAGCACTCCTCACTACATATGTATGTGCTGGCCTTTGATAGAATCTCAATAAACACTGAGTGGGTGTTACATAGAATATAAAAGGAGTGAAAGTATCTTTTTTAGGCAAAAGAAAACTACAGTTCAGTTAATAAAAAGTCCACAAAAGGGAAATAATACTGTAAACTGTCAAACAATATGAATGGTATAGCAAGAGGCTATATATCACATATCTCCTTAAAAAGAGTCTATTTATAATTAGAATACAAACACTGTCAGGATAGAAAATCATTTTTCAACTTCTGTTATGACAGTATTTGGTAATGGTAGCCTTCATTCATTTTCATGTCTACTTTTCTTTTTTTATTTTATTTTATTAGATATATTCCTTATTTACATTTAAAATGTAATCCCATCTCCTAGTTTCCCCCCCGAAAATCCCCTATCCTCTCCCCCCTCTCCCAGCTCCCCAACCTACTCACTCCCATTCCTGGTCCTGACATTCTCCTATTCTGGGCCATAGAGCCTTCACCAAAGCAAGGACCTCTCCTCCCATTGATGACTGACTAGGCCATCCTCTGCTACAAATATAGCTAGAGCCACAAGTTCTACCATGTATTGGTATAGTATAGTTCCAAGGAGCTCTGAGGGTACTGGTTAGTTCATATCGAGGTTTCTTCTATGGGGCTTCAGTCCCCTTCAGCTCCCTGGGTATTAGTCTGGATCCTTCATTGGGGACCTTGTGCTCCCTCCAATGAATGACTGGGAGCATCCACTTCTGTATTTTCCAAGCACTGGCAGAGCCTCATAGTAGATAGATAGGTCAGGCTTCTGTTGGTAGGCTCTTATTGGCACCAGCCTAGTATCTGGGTTTGGTAGTTGTTTATGGGGTGGATTCCCAAGTCTCTGGATGGTCATACCAACATCTTTTTCTTTTTCTTGGATAGAATTTAACTTTGTAACATAGACTAGCTTACGACTATGTAGCCCAGGATGACAGTGGCAATTCTGTCTGTTTCACTACTTCTGTGATTTCAGAGATAAATCACGATGTCCAGATTTTCCTCCTCCCCCCCCCCCAAATTTTATTCTGTTTAAAAAGAATCGTCATACATTAGTCTACTTTATAAATTGAAAGTTATTCTCAGTATCATTTTATTTACTTCCTTTATTTAAAATCTTATCCCTCAAGAGAGGCCCATTGGTCTTGCAAACTTTATATGACCCAGCACAAGGGAAGGCCAGGGCCAAGTAGTGGGAGTGGGTGGGTAGGGGAGCAGGGGCGGGGGTGGGGTATAGGGAACTTTCGGGATAGCATTTGAAATGTAAATAAAGAAAATAATAATAATAAAACAACAACAACAACAACAACAAAATCTTATCCCTCTGAAGAAAGAGAATTTTTAATTTGTTTCTATATAGTTGGTTTGGCAGAAAGAGAATTCTCAGTAGTAATACGACAAATAAAGGAATCATTTAATATTTTGTATGATTGATCCAACCTTGAATTCTTAAATTATTTCATTCCATGTGCATGAAGAATTATTTTGTTAATATTCTGTTTAGTAGTAATCCCTAAATATAGTCTCATCCACTTCCTCATGATTTGGGGCTCTATAACTTAATCCTATTTATTTTTATTATCTAAATTTTATATTATATTAATGTTTGACAATGTTTTTTAAAAGGAGTTTGACTTCCTGGTTCATTTTGTGAACCAGGGTCCTAATTTCTATGAGGAAAATTAGTCATTTAATGATTTAGATTTAGGGCCACTCATTCCAAACTTCTTAGCATCAATTCATGCTGACAGGAAGATATTATTTTCAGTGCATAATACAATAAAATTATATACTAAAAATTTAAACTTTAGCAAATTATATGACGTTAAGTATCTTTATTTTAACAAATATTATTAATTCTATTTTTGCCTGGTAATAACAAAATGAATGAGTTATACTCAATTGACCACATGCCTGGTAGAATCCTTGTGCTCAAGGATCTAACCACAACTAGCGTGAGAGGATATTTGAGGAGATAGGGAATCAACCAGGGAGATGGCAATATGGTTAAGAGTACTAACTACGTTCATGGACAACAGGAGTTCTGTTCCCAACTGACATCTGACAGTCCACAGCGCCCTCAAACTTTAACTACAGGTGATCAGAAGACCTCTTAAGGCCCTTGAAGGCACCACCACCACATGAGCATACATGTATGCATATAGGTAAAAAAACAAATATAAAAATAAAAAAGATTTGGTGAGAAGCTGTCTTTTCTGTGGCTGGGCAGACTAAATTATTGTGATTAACCAGTTACTTAGTGGCTTAATACAAACATGTTCTCTCAGCATCATTGAAGGCACATGTAATATAGATTATAGTATTATATATTAAGAAGTGTATTTTTCATATACACCTTGCTATTTGGAAATGCACTTGAGCATACACCAACATTTGCTAAGAAGATACCAGAGTCTTCTCTCTAGGGATAGCATAGGATGACTTAATGCTATTTCATATTTTCCACATCATTTATCTCAGAGCCTAAAATCACTTTGAACAAAAACTGGAAAGATACATTTTAGTATTTATTTTATTTCTTATGTATGTTTATCTGTGTGCTTCTGTATGAGTGTGTGCATACATGTGTTCAAGCACTTCAGGGGTAAAAACAGGGAATCCTGTCATCTGGAGCTAGAATTACTGAGGTTGTGAGTAACATATGGTCGCTGGATCCAAATGCAAGTCCTTTGCGTAGGCAGCAAGAGCTTTTAGTTGCTGAGCCATCATTCTACCACTCAGACAGGTAATTTATTACCACCAACAGTTGCATGAAGAACGTTGGAATTAGTAAGCCAAGAATGTTTCTGTATGACTGTGCATTTTCTATGTCAATTACAGTTGTACATGTATATTTGAGTAAGTGCCTGTGTAGCTATGTTTGACAAAAAAAGAAGGCTCCTTTCTTTTATGCTAGCCCTTGACACTAGGTTAAGGAATTAAGTAAGCTTAAAGTCATTGGCTACACCAGTTGGAACGAACTTGTGCCTTTGAAATGTTTTTCACATACGTATAAAGTGACAGATTATATATGAGACTCCTTATTGTTGAGGTGACCTTACTTTATACTGTATGGGGATATGTCCCTGTATTTTCAATTGTTGATTGCTGTCCTGGCAGAGAGCTAAGTGCTGGCAGGATTTCGGTTTTGTCAATGGTCCATCACTGGTTTTCTATTTGGAAATGCTTGTCCTTCCTTATCAGCCCAAAATATGAAGGTCAGGCAGGCCTCAATGCCTAAAGGCCACCTGAGTGGTAATCAGGTATTGTCTTGCTATTGATTGGCTAAAACTGGAATGCAGATTTTTGTGTAATAAGAGATGGCACCCCAAAAATGGGGCAGGAAGTATGGAGGTGCAACTTCCACTTAGAGAGAGAGAGAGAGAGAGAGAGAGAGAGAGAGAGAAGA
>NC_034591.1:97151258-97169343 GCF_900095145.1 Mus pahari | reverse complement strand
ACTTAAGCAGGTCTTAGTCAGGGTTTCTATTCCAGACAAAATATCAGGACCAAGAAGCAGGATGGGGAGGAAAGGGTTCATTCAGCTTACACTTCCATATTGCTGCTCATCATCAAAGGAAGTCAGGACTGGAATTCAAGCAGGTCAGGAAGTAGGAGCTGATGGCCATGGAGGGATGTTACTTACTGGCTTGCTTCCTCTGGATTGCTCAGCTTTCTTTTCTTTTAAAAAATCCATTCATTTATTTTTTTACACTCCATACTTTATACTCCCCCCCCATCCACTCTCCAACTGTTCCACATTCCATTCATTCTCCCCAACAGCCTGGCTCCACGTAGATATACCCATGCCCCACTTCACCTGTCCTCTAAACTCCTTGGGGCCTCCAGTCTCTTGATGGTTAGGTGCATGATCTCTGAATGAACACAGGACCAATAGTCCTCTACTGTACTGTGTTGGGGGCCTCATATCAGCTGGTGTATGCTACCTGTTTGAGAGATCTTGGGAGTCCAGATTGAGACTGCTGGTCCTCCTATAGGGCGGTTCTCTCCTCAGCTTCTTTCAGCCTTCTCTAATTCAACAACAAGTGTCAGCTGCTTCTGTCTATTGGTTGGTGCAAATATTTGCATCTGATTCTTTCAGCTGCTTGTTGTTTCAGAAGTCTGTCATGATAGGTCCCTTTTTGTGAGCTCTTCATATCCTCAGTAATAGTGTCAGGCCTTGGGACCTCTCCTTGAGCTAGATCCCATTTTGGGCCTGTCCCTGGACCATCTTTTCTCAGGCTCCTCTCCATTTCCATCCCTTTAATTCTTTCAGATAGTAACAATTATGGGCCAGAGTTGTGATTGTGGAATGGCCCTCCTCTCCCTCACTTGATCTCCTGTCTTCCTGCTGGAGGTAGACTCTATAAGTTCCCTCTCCCTCCTGTCAGGCATGCCCAGGAATGGCACCACTCACAGGGGCCCTACCCAACTTGATCACTAATTGAGAAAATGCCTTACAGCTGGATCTCATGATGAGATTTCCTCACCTGAAGCTCCTTTCTCTGTGATGATTCCAGCTTGTGCCAAGTAGACATACCAAAACCAGCCCATACATCAGGGAAAAGAGCAGACACAGAGGAAGGGAAGTAGGGAGACAGGATGGCTGAGAAGTCAAGGTAAGATGGATAGCTGAGAGACTGCCCCAGCAAAAGTCAACAGCTATAAACTTTATAGAAGTATTCATGAATAATTAAACTGCAAGCAGGATCCATGAAAGCCTGGCAATGCCTTATATATATTGTTCTTACATCACAGCATTGAGATCTAGAAGACAAATTTGTAGAGTCACATATTTTGTGTTTTCTAGTGACTTACACAGTTTAAGTTCAAAAGTGAGGGAGAGCTAGTGACATATGCCAAATTGGCCAAGATGTAATTCTAGCCTCAGGAGGCAGAGGCAGTGTTTTCAGAGCAAGCTGGCTAATGAGACTAGCCAAAGTAGATTTGGATTTGACTGAGTGAACAGGTCTTATTGAATAAGATGAAGAATCAGTAGTGGAAAATTCTGGATATCAACCTCAGGCCTCTACATGCTCAAACTCACAAGGATGGAAGCATATACTCATGTGTTAGCATTACAGATGCAAGTAAAATGCATACACGCATAACACTACTCCACTAATATGTAAAAAAGAATATGGAAGGTTAGGAAATTGGTTATATAATGACTGTAACATAAATGCAGAGAAATACACTTTTCTGTTTAGGAATTCAAATTATTTTCCAAAGGTAAAATGGTCTTTATTTATGAATGTTAAAAATGTGTCACCAAAGATACTAGATGAATTAATAAACAAAATCCAAAAGCATGCCGACAAGAATCTATTTTTCATTTATAAGATTACATAGCAAAACGCAGAGGGCTCTCAATTATTGGTACTATAATGCCTGCAGCAAAATACAAATTGTGTGACCCTCCCAGCATGCCGAAAACAGAGATTTATAATACCATACAACTGAAAGGTAATTCAGTTTCTTTCTGAAAAATATTTGTAATCAAATGAGGATTCAAAATAATATATCAAATTATAAAATTAATATGATAATTTTTATTATACTTCAAATTTATACATTCTAGAGATACCAAAAATCTCTTAAAAAAAAAAACCAAAGTAATGAAGTTTTATATTTCCCACATGAACCATCAGTCTGTCAAGTCAGCTCATTGACTCAACATATTCCTTTCTGCATCAGTATGAATCCATGGCTGTTTCTCTTAGCATCAGACTAATGAAAGAAGCCAGGAGAGGACACCAACGTCTTTCCTGTTTCATATATTACATGGCTTTGGACTGAAGTCCTGCACCACATCTAAGAAGGGAAGAAAATCACAGAGAAACCTAGTTCTCAGTCACAACATGCAGAAGAAATTTTGCAATATAGGACAGTATTTACTGTAGACATAGTTCAGGTACTCTCTTTTCTCCTTTAAATTTTCTTGTAAGAAAATATTGTGATGGTGTAAACATATTTCATTAACTCTTTTTTCTCTCCCTCCCTCCCCCTCTTTCTCTCTCTCTCTCTCTCTCTCTCTCTCTCTCTCTCTCTCTCTCTCTCTCTTTCCTTCTTTCTTTCTTTCTTTCTTTTTTCTTTTTAAGAAAGATTAATACTTGAATATTCTGAGGAGGACAAAAACCTAATTTATTTTAGACAACCATCTAAACAATTAGAAATTCTAAATTTTTTCGTGCTGCCCGTGACTTTGCTGAACAAACTTGCTGTCATAGATTTCAAATCTTATCTAGTTTAACTATGTTTTCACTAATTATACTGCCCTGTGTGACTAATGCTTTAAAAAATAAGCTGTGAGATATCTGAGCCTGAGTATCTTAACTTGCATCACTTCTCCAAATTTATTTCCTCTCACTACATGGAAAGCAAAATCATAGATTCAAAATTCAAAATTATGTATTGATAATTTTCTAAGTCCTATTAAAAATTTAATCTACAGTTGAGTGAAGAAACTGATCACCTGAAAGAGGTGAAAAACACCAGCAGTCTTAGACCTGAAGCTGTAGAGTGCCTATGTCCAGAAAACCCCCGTATGACCCTTCCTGAGGAGGTCTTTGTCAAAACCAGGCACAGAACTCCTTACCAATATTCAAGACAGGGAGAATTTCTTCATAGGAGGAGGTAAGAGGAGATTCCCTGGCATGCAAGTAGGGCACCCATAGGAAATAGGCATTAGCAGGAACATGTCCATGAATTTGTACAAGTCTCTTTGTGAGCACAAGGTCCTCGAAGGAGGAGTTAGAGAAACAGCTCAAGAAGCTGAATGGGTTTGCAGCCCCATAGGAAGAACAACAGTATCAACCAACCAGTACCCCCAGAGCTCCCAGGGACTAAACCACCAACCAAAGAGTGCACATGGAGGGATCCATGGCTCCAGCTGCATCTGTAGCAGAGAAAGGCCTTGCCAGACATCAATTGGAGTAGAGGCCCTTGGACCTGTGAAGGCTCGATGCCCCAGAGTAGGGGAATGCCAGGGCAGGGAAGTGGTAATGGGTGGATTGGTTAGCAGGGGGAGGGAGGAGGAGATAGGGAGGGTCCTGGGGAGGGCACCAGGAAAGAGGATAACATTTGAAATGTGGATAAAGAAAATACCTAATTTAAAAAAAAAAAAAAAGTGTACATGGAACAGGCACTTGGTATGGGTATGAGAATGCTTCTGAAAAATAATGGTGTTAGAAAATGTAGCTTGATGATTTCTACATGGGTCAGTGCCTGCATCCACCATTTTTATAACATCATAGATGCTAAGAAGTCTAAGTCCATCTTTTGGCTTCTTTTGTACTTTATGTAAATCAATTTTTAGTCCCCTTTGCAGATCCAGTGCTAAGAACATGTCTGTGGAATCTCTTAATCTTCTCTCTTGAATTAACCATAAATCAACTTTTTACTGCTCATATTTGCCTCTCTAAATACATGACTGTTTTTGTCTCTAGAGCTGGGGGTATAGAGCAATTGTGTGAGTGGTTGAGTATTCAGTAATCCCTGGGCCCTCCCTGACCTCAGCACTTCATAACACCCAAAAGGATAAAATCCAAATTATATGTCTTAAATTTTGTATCAATTGTTATGTGAACTTCAAATCAGACAGCTTAATGTGTCAAATATGTTAATTTAAATATTTAATACTTTTATTATGAAGATATTTTCTATCAATTACTAATTTCTTCAAAGCTAAGTGTGGAGCCATGTTATTTACTCTCAAGCCCACACTAATCCCATCAACATTAAATCCCATAACTATGAGCAGAGGGCAACCAATTATGCAAATGTATTATACATTGTTTATTTTCTTAAATCTTGAAAATCATATTGTTAATGTGATATTCTAAAATTTTAATATTGTGTTCTAATTATAAACAGTTTTACTGTATTTTTCATTATATTCTGAATATTTTTACTAGTTGTTCTTATATAACTTATGCTATTTATGTCTTCCTAAGTTTATGTTATGGTTGATAGCTTTTTACTAATACTTTTTTTCTAATTTGATGACACTTCACTGTTTGCCCATTGATCTGTCCCTCCACTTTTCTGCCTACTAATCCTGGAGTCAGACTTCTGCAGCTGCTTTCTGTGACCATCTAGGCCAGCTCTAGTCTGTCAGACAGTTGAGCCTGGACCATAGATAAGGATACAGCTCTTCTCTTTCTGCTTCTCTCTGGAGTTATAGCTCTTCCATAAACTTCATCTTCAGATATGGTGCACCTATTCACACCATGAAATAAACTCTTATCACATGATTTTAGTCTCCCCTTTTTTGTCTATCCAGCCTCGGAGGGGAAGATTCTAGCTCTCTTCAACTTAGCAATTCCCTCAGAACTATCTCAACATTTCTAACACCCATCTAGCTCATTTTTGTGTGTGTCAATTTTTTAAAATTTTGTTTGTAAGTACTGAGTGGTAATTAAATATACCCATCTGTATAAAATTTGGCACCACATTATATTATTATATTTTTAAAAAATTCCTAGAAGTTAATTTTTGATCAAAGATCATGCTTTAGATTAAATATCATCAATTATTTAGAAGTTTTATTGCCAGTAATAATTAGAAGAAAATCATTTAATACCACCAACATACTTTCACTCAATCCAATGATAACAACATATTGGTTTAATGACAGGAAGATAGTGTTGCAATTTTTTTTAATCTGTAATGTTTTTGATTATTTTAGAAGTTGGAAGCAGCTTGTGATTTTTAATTTAAGATGTGCATGTGTTTGCGTGTCTATGTTTCTGTCTCAGTGTATGTGTCTATGCCCATGCGTTTTTATATGTTAAGGTATGTGTAGGAGATTTATAAGACAGAAGACATCAGATTTCTTTGAAGTGGAATTATGAGTGTTTCTGAGAGATATGATTTTGGTGTTGGGGTGCAATCTCTGCTCTTTTTGTAGATGCTCTCAACATTTGATCCCTGATATGTTAATATTATATTGTTAGGATACTATGTAAATCTCAATATTTACATCAGCTCTGTAAGAAAGATGTCTTTGTTCAAGTCTGAGGTTAGCTATGCCCCCTAAGCCTAACCATGTAGGTTCAGAATGGAAACCCTTGGTGGGGACAAAGGGTCTTCACAATTTTCCTCACATTCTCTTTTAATAACAAACCTTGTTTAAATAGAAAATCTAAAGAAATGTATACATTTAACAAAGCAATACAAAATAAACCATTTGAATGGCTATCACAATAGAAATATTGACTTTCAAAACAGCTTAAAATAGTATTTTTCATCTACAAGTAGTATATGTTTATTTTAAGCTGTAACTATATATTAAGATGTTCAGTTTATTAAATTTCTGCTCTTAGTAATAAAACTTTAAAACAGGCATGTGAATTCATGTCTTTTTATTATATTAAAAACCTTGAGAAAATATATGAATACATTTCTTTTTTTTTTCTTTTTTTATTAGATATTTTCTTTATTTACATTTCAAATGCTATCCTGAAAGTTACCTATACCCTCACCCTGCCCCTGCTCCCCTACCCACCCACTCCCACTTCATGGCCCTGGTATTCCACTGTACTGGGACATATATAGTTTGCAAGACCAAGGGGCCTCTCTTCCCAATGATGGTCGAATTGGCCATCTTCTGCAGGTAGAGACACGAGCTCTGGGGGTACTGGTTAGTTCATATTGTTGTTCCACCTATAGGGTTGAAGACCCCTTCAGCTCCTTGGGTACTTTCTCTAGCTCCTCCATTGGGGACCCAGTGTTCCATCCAATAGCTGACTGTGAGCATCCACTTCTGTGTTTGCCAGGCACTGGCATAGCCTTATAAGAGACCACAATATTAAGCATGTATATTATACAAAATTATGATTGACATCAATCATATAATGATAAGCATGCTATGTGAACAGAAGCCTCTTTGAACAATAAAATAATTCACAATCATACCTGTATGTATTCTAGCATATGTATTTGCTTAAGACTTGAGAGTATGTGCCAAGATGGCCTTCTCATTCTTTACATGTATTTTTGTTTTGTTTTGTTTAGTTTTTTTCTGAGACAGGGTTTCTCTATGTAGCTCTGGCTGTCCTGGAACTCACTTTGTAGACCAGGCTGGCCTCGAACTCAGAAATCAGCCTGCCTCTGCCTCCCGAGTGCTGGGATTAAAGGCGTGCTCCACCAGCGCCCCCGGCTTACATGTATTTTTTTTTTTATTTAAATTTTTATGTTTTTTTGGAGAAGTCATTCAAAAATCCTCTACTTACAGTATTTCTATATCTCCTTTCCCAAACATAATTCCTCCTGTGTCTCACCCCAAAACTTGCATAATGATAACACCAGCTGACACACAAGTATAGCCAGGAAATATCACAAGGCCCTGCCCATAGATGAAGAGCTACTGGCAAAGAAGGAGAATTGCTTTTCCCACAGGACAAGGTTGTAGATAGGTTATCCAATTTAGCATAAACTTTTAAAATTTTCATTTACTGCCATCAGCCCCTAAAGACAGGCTAGAAAACAGTGCTACCTTTTTTTCTTCTGCCTTTTCCTAGAATGGCGTGGAGGAGGTTCTGGAAGGTTGTCTATAAGGCTTTCTGAGGACATTACTGTCTGGCTTTGTACTAAGAACTTTGGTGCATTGGAACAAGAATGTATATTTTAACATGGAAACAACAACAACAATAAATGTCATTGAGTCAGTTTCCATTTTTTCGGGTGATTGACAATGTAATCCATATTGTGGTCCATGTGTGAAAAATCTTATAGGTTGATATCTTCACCTTTGATTCATATACTTTGGAATATTGTTAAATATTATGATTCATAAAAAAACTGCTTAAAGCAATACATATTCGGCACTTAATATCAGATATTGTAGCTATACAATCAAAAATTTGTATCAACCAACAATGGTTTAACAATAGCCATCATGAGGGACTTGCATCCCTGACCTTAACTCCCAGTTTATTCTTTGTAAGATACCTACATTCTTTGATCTTTTACGCTTCATTTCTAAACAAGTAACTAGAATCTTTATGCATTTTCTTTAGTTCTGGAATTCCATCTGCTTCTATTCAGATGAAGTTTCAAAAGAAAGGCCAGAAAATGAAGTATCATAACAGAGAGACACAGAGCTTATTTAAGCCTGAATTGTAATAAAAATATTTTTAACTAAATAAAAAATCACTGTTGGAATAGCTTGCTAAAATATACCAGTAGTCAGAAGCTTGCATCTGTTGGTGGAGTCTTCCACCTGTGAGTTTTATCTGGCTGTGGAACAACTTTGTCTGAGGAAATATTCTAACTCTTTATGCAAGTAAGTTTATGCTTTTACAAAAACATTGTCCATAATCTGATCTGCGAGATATCCCATGCAAGTTAAACAGAAGGACAATCAATTTCACAAAACAAGACAATTGTTTAATTCACTGAAGTATGAAATAAATATTACAGGATTTTCTCTGTGTCCATATGGTCTTCTTCACAATTACTTGAAATCTGTGTCACTGTGTGAAAGCAGACTGGGAGAATAAATGAAGAAGAAAATAGGCTCACCTCTCTTATAACATCGCTTCACTTACAGAACCAGGGGATGATCCACATTCACTTCTGACACTCTAGTTTTCTGGGCTTTGTAATACAAGGTTATTCAAAGTTACTATTAAATTATGTTTATGTATTTGAAGATAGCGTGAAACCAAAAAAGCATAGAAAATAAAAACAGAACAGAGTTCCAGCCCTACAAAGTAATTATGTTTATATCTTCGAATGATTATGTTTGTACTTTATATCATAAATAAGAGCAGTGATATGGTAAATTGATATGTATTGACAAAATTTTACTATGAATAAACTCCAGTTGTAATTTCTTCGTGAAAATTATAAGTTGACCCTGGAAAGAAGCCATGTATGTGTTTTCAAAGTGCCTACTCCGTGGAACACTTAAGCCTCTATTTTTAGATCTTATGATAGTTTCATAAGGATTCTAGACTTGTACTTCATTTAAATCATTATCATAATTACAACAAAATTGCCTACCCAAACTTTATGTTAATATACAGTACACACAGCAGTTTACAAGTACAGATTTTTCTTTTATTAAAAATAGATTTTTCATACAATATATCCTGATTACAGTTTCTCCTCCCTCTACTTCCATTCCCCACCACTTCCGTTGTACCAAGCTTCACTCTTTTTCTGTCTCTCATTACAATCAGACAGACATACAAGGGATAATAATAAAATAAGATAAACCGAGTAGAAACACATTTAAATAGGCCAAAACACGCAAGCAGAAGGAGAAGAACTCGGGAAAGGGCATGAGAAACAGATATAGATATAGAGACCTACTCATTCATACATGCAAGACTCCCACCAAAAATACAAAACTGGAAGGCATAATACATATACAATGAACCTATAAGATTAAAAAAAAGAGTGAGTTTGGAGGGAAAATTTTTAAAAGAAAAATAAAAATTTTTGGCATGACCTTATGAAACAGAGTACAACCAAACTTACCATTGAAGCCACTTTTTATCCATTTGCTGCTGGGCATATAGCTTACCCTTAAGAATAGTTTGTTTTCCCAACGAGTTTCCCTTGGAGAAAACCAATTGTCATTTTCAAGAAGTTATCAGTTGGAGATAGCCTCTAGGCTAGGAAGTGGGTCATGTATCCATTTCTCCTTTCATCTATAGGACCCCATTTTGTACAGACTTGTGAAAGCCCTGTGCATGCTGCTGCAGCCTGTACTATTTCAGGTGCACTGGTTCTACTGTGTTTGGAAGGTTTTGTTTCCTTGATGTCTTCTATCACCTCTGCCATTATAATCTTTACAACTCCTCATTTGAAAGATTCCATGAGCCCAGATTGAAGGGACTGAATGGAGACATCCTGCTTAGAGTTCACTGTTCAAAGATGATACTCTAAAATGTATAACTGTGGGTCTCTATATCTATGTCCATCTGCTGCACGAGGAAGCTTCTTTGGTAATGGCGGAGCAAGGCACTGATCTATCAGTATAGCAAAAAATTCATTCAGAATCATTTTATTGCTATGTTCTTTTAATAGAACCATAGCATTTAGTTATCTTCAAGGTCCCTGAACTACCTAGTCTCAGTTTCTTGTCACCAAAACAGCTTCAGGTGTGGATTATCAAGTAGATCTTAAGCCGAATCAGGCATGTGTTGGTTACTCCCACAAGATCTGTGCCATCATTGCACTGGCAGGACTCTGTTATAGATCAGTGGTCTATAATAATGTTATTTACTGAATATCTCTATTAATATAATATAATATCTATACTAATATAATAGTTATATAGATTGAAGGGAAGGTCTATAATAGTTTGTAGTTGAGTTAGTGTTTACTTTTCTCTTTTGGTAGCATGTAGAACACCTTCCAGTACCAAGAAGTCCATGGGAGTGAAATTTCTCCATTGGCTTCTTTTTACTTCTTGATGTTCAATATATTATGTAGGTGTTGTCTTCAGCAACAGGAACATCTCATCTGTTTCTGGAGAACATCTTATATATTTGGCAACAGTTAGGTTGTTTGTAGGTTTCTATGGGACCCCTTTGGTAAATAACTAAATTAAATGTAACCCATTTCTGAAATTGGAAGCTACATTTGGTGACTAGAGTTGTCTAATGGGTCTGTTGTATCCACCATTATTTGGTCATTCATTTAGACTGCCTTTATATATGTATATATTTTAGAATCAATCCTTGTACAATATTATGCTTCTACACTGTGTATGGCCCTTTGGCTTTCACTCTCTCTTCTGTCATCATCCTCTTCCCCTTCCTCCTTGATTCTACTGTTCTTGTCTTGCCTGTCATCCATCAATAATTATCCATTCCGTTTACCTTACCTGTGAAGATTTATTTGTTATAGTCCTCTACTCTATATCTGTCATCTGTGATTCTGTGAACTGTAGCTTGCTCATAGTTGACTTAACAGTTAATATCAACATATATACTTAAATGTGTGTAAATAATATATGTACCTTTCTCTGTCTGTGTTACCTCACTAAGGTTGATTTTTTTCTAGCATCATTCATTCACCTCTAAATTATATGACTTAATTGCACTTAATACCTAAGTAGTATTCTGCTATGTAAATGTTTAACTTATTTTTTATCCACTTGTCTGTTGAGGGACATCCAGGTTGTTTCCAATTTCTGGCTATTATTAATAGAGCAGAAATGAACATGGTTGTGCAAGTACAACCTTCAAACACATACCCAAAAGCAGTAGATCTGGATTTTGAAGATCTATTTCCAGCTTTCTAAGGAACTCCCATCCCTGTTTTATTAATGACTGTACAAGTTTACATTCCCACTAGCAATGAATGAGTGGTTCCCTTATTCTACATCCTTACCAGCATGAACTGTCATTTGTTTTATTGCTCTTACCAGTTCTGTTGGATGAAATTTCTAGTTTTGATTTCCATTTCCCTAATAGCTAAGGTCATTGAACATTTTTTTTTAAATGTCTCAGCTGTTTGCGTTTTCTCTTTTGATAATTCTTTGCTGAAATCTGTAATCCACTTTTTAATTGTATTATTTGTTTTCTTAATATCTGGAGATCTTTATTTAGAGATATATTGGTTGTTACTTGTGTTTGTGTGTGTGTGTGTGTGTGTGCATGTAAGTACATAAGTATAGCACCCATAATAGCAATAAGAGGACATCGGATCTCCTCAATTTAGAATTACAGGTGATTAAGAGCTAACATATGTGTGCTGGGAACCAAAGTCTAGTCATCTGAAAGAATGACAAGCACTCTTTTTTCCCTATTTGAATCTTTTATTATTATTATTGTTATTATTATTATAATTTTACTACTATTACTACTATTATTATTACTACCATTACTATTATTGTCTCAAATATTGCATGCTGAACACAGTTTCCCCTCCCTCCACTCCTTCTAGCTTGCCCCCCCCATCTTACTTCTCCTTAGTTTCCCTTCAGCAAAGAGCAGGCCTCCCAGGGATACCAACTGGACATGCCATAACAAGTTGCAATAAGACTAGGTACAACACCCATATCAAGTCAGAACAAGGTAACCCAATAGGAGAAAAAGGGACCCAAAGAAAGGTAAAAGAGCTAGAGTTATCCCTTCCTACCACTCTGTGAGTTCCACAAGAACACCAAGCTACACAAATATAACATGTTCCCAATACCTTGCTTAGACCCATGTAGGCTCCCTGATTGTTATTCAGTCTCTGTTTCCCTCTATGAGCACTGCTTCTTTGATTATGTGGCTCATGTTCTTGTGGTATCCTCAACCCCTCTAACTCTTAAAATCCTTTCTCTCCCTGTTGTGCAGAATTCTCCCAATTTTGCTTGCTGTTTGTTTGTGGGTCTCTGCATCTGTTCCTATCAGTTACTGGATGAAGGCTCTCTGATGATGAATGTGTTGTTTATATATTTTGTATATTAGTATTCTATCACATTAGACTAGTTTATAAAACTTTTGCCCCATTCCTAGAGTGCAAATTTGTCCAAAGTATGGTGTTCTTTCCTAAGGAGAAGCTTTTCTATTTCATGATGTTCTATTTATTATTTCATGGTGTTCTATTTATTAATTGTTGATCTTAGTACCTTATTCATGGTGTTTTGTTCACAGTCTTTTTGCCACCGAGTTCAAGATCTTCTCTACTTTCTCTTCTACCAGATTAGATATATCTTGTCTTATGTCGAATGTCCTGATCTATTTGCAGTTCTTGTGCAGGAAAATAAGTATAGACCTATATATACTCTTCCAATTGGGTGAGTCTGGGTTAAAGGGAAGAGCTAGGCGAAAGAAGGTTGGATAAAAAAGTCTGTTGTGGACAGAGCTGGTAACCCCTGTGGCTGAATTAGGGAAAAGCTGAAAGAAGCTGAGGAGAAGGGTGATTCTATAGGAAGAACAGCAGTCTCAAATAACCTGGACTGAGCCACAAACCAGGCAGCATACACCAGCTGATATGAGGCCATCAACACATATGCAGCAGAGAACTGCTGGTTCTGGACTCAGTCAGAGAAGATACAACTAACCCTACAGAGACTTAGGGCCCCTTGGGGATGTTGGTGGTATTGGGGATGGGGACATCCTCTTGGAGATGGTGGGAGGAGGAATGAGATATGGAACAGTTGGAGGGTGGACTGGAAGGGGGATAAATCTGGAATGTAAAAAAGAATAATAATCAATTTTAAAAAGGACGATGAGAATCCTCTGCTTCCGTGTCCAGAGGTTTCTACTGTTTGTGGAAAAAGAATAAAAATAATTTTAAAAAAATTCTGAGTGATCTGCAGGAGATGAGGTAGAAAAGAGGTGAGGTCACAGCAAGGGGCTTGCTAAAGAGCTGGCGGTCAAACAGTAGAGTTGTATGTGAAGAAGCGGATGGAGAGGTGAGCGTCTGGAATTAGCCTATCTGCTTCTCTGCCCAGCAGCATGGCTTGATATTTCTCATGGATGCCTGCCAGAGCTGGGGACTGAGGGAAAAAAAAAGGTTGAATATAACTTTTTATTTATTTTATTTTATATGTATGAGTATTTTACCTACATGCATATTGTTGTGATTTAAATATGCTTGGCCTATGAGAAGTGGCACTATTAAGAGGTGTGGCCTTGTTGAAGTAGGTGTGGCTTTGTTGGAAGAAGTGTGTAATTGTGAGGGTAGGTTTTGATTTGCCCAGTGTGTAACTGACCCTTTTTCTGGCTGCCTGTAGAAGATATTTTTCTCCTGTAGATGTAGAACTCTTGGTTCCTCCAACCACTAGTCTACCTGCACAATGCCATCCTTCCCACTATGATAATAATATACTGAACCTCTGAAACTGTAAGTCATCACCAATTAAATGTCCAAATGCACTTAATAAGAATTGGCTTGGTCATAGTGTCTCTTCACAGCAATGAAACCCTAAGTAACACACACACATGTATGTATCCCATGCATGCCTTGTGCCATGGATCACTTGGAATTAGAGCTACAGACAGCTGTGAGCTGCCATGTAGGTGCTGGGAATTGAACTTAGGATATCTAGAAGAGCATCCAGTGCTCCTAACCACTGAGCCATTTCTGCAATCCCCAAGGAGGGAATGTTAGCAACCATTATAATCATGCCTACAAATCAACCTATGTCTGTAATTCTATATTTTTAGACTGAAAATTCACATACTCAGCTATTTCAAAAGTATAAAAATTATGTTCTCAAGGACTAAAATGCCTAGTACCAGGGCATTTAAACTGAGCCTTTTCCATATACATAATAAGATGGTTTTGTATTAGTGATGAGGTTTTTAAAATAATTAATTTTTATCTATACCACTATTTACATAAGAAATTATGGAATGTGATGGAGGGGGGGTCTATGCATGAATTCCATTCATGCAAATTCTGCCAAATTCTCTATTTTAAGGAGACTGAAGAACCTTCTGCATCTTGAAAGTATTATTGTCTCCAGGTTATTCGTGGATTCTATTGAAAAGGATTCCCATGGAAATAGTGAACAATTGATAATCTCCAAGCTTAAAAAACAAGGTAAATTCTTTACAACAGTAAGAAAATTAGAAAGTAAGTAAAGGGTGAACCTTGAGTCCCGCTGAACACTCTAGAGTGGCACAGACTGAGCTGAACACTCTAGAGTGGGGCAGACTGAGGTTGTTACGTGAATTTCCTGGGACTTAAATGCCTTTAGAAGATAAAATTGTTTTTCACAGTTTCATAGTTTATTGAAAGGCCTTAACATATATCCAGACAAGACATCATGTTTCTGATCTTTATTCTAGCTATAAAGGAGATGCAAGAAAATATACAGATAAGGATAGTAAAATATAGATATGAAGTTATTTACATGATCTATTCCGGGGAGAAAAACAACAGAAGGAAATTAATGATACAATGCTGAGTTGAAGTAAACAGGTATATAGCTAGACAGAGGAATAAACTATTATGAAAACCTCTGACAGCAGCACTATCCACAGGACACTCCCACTAATTTTTTTCTCTAGATCTACTGCAATCAATCTCATATTGATAGGTTAGGCTGAAGAGTTCTCTTGGCTGAGTTATAAAATTTTTAATAGTCTTTCTAAAAGGTGCATTCCAGTATATTGCCTTAAATCATATCTCAATTTTACTCAGTTCAGAGTGTTAATTGTATCTTCTGTCAGGCTGATATGCTTTGGAGAGATTGTAGCGCCATTTCAAGGGTAGAGCCTGTCAGCAGAGAATTTTTAAGAGGGCAGAAATCTGCCCAAATCTTGTGTCCTAACTAGCACAGGGGACACAAGACCAATAGTACAGCAACGACATTGAAATCTGTACAGAAAGAAGTCACATTTAGCAGAACACATTTGGAATGGATATGGTAGTGGAAAGGGCTATAGGAAATAAAATTTGCTGTAGTGAGCAGTTTGATCAGAAAATAAGCCAACCCAATGAAGCCTAGGTGATATACATTAATGAGTGTTTTGCTGGAGACAGCAAATCCTTATGAATGTATAAAAATATAATGTGGAGTAAATATAGGGTATACCATCTGATAAATACATTTTGTGTGAAAAGACATGTACCCATCTGGTTTTGAAGATTCAAGAAACTTTTCTGTTAATTTCATCACCCCTTTGAAAACAATATAATTTGTTTTCTTGTTGAACATATAAAGGACATTTATACCTTAGCCTAATGGGAGATAGAACTGATGCAATAATGCAAACAACAAAATATGCCAATATTTTAAAATATTAATATTAAAGAATGAGTACCCTCAGTAGGTTGTAGTATAAAGCATTAGCATCTTTTTTACCCTTTCAAAAGCACATCCATTCATATGACTGACTACTGTTTTAAGAACTCAGGGAATGACTGATAATCATACAGACAAGAAGCCACATGTCATAATATAGGGTAATGTTTGATGAAAAAACAAAACAAAACAAACAACAACAACAACAACAAAACCCTACAGCGTTCGACTCATCTAAGTCAAGACCACTGTGTTTGTCTGGCAATAAGAAACGGGCTGCAGTTATTCCACAGGGGAACAGTTCAAAGAAAAGCTACTGGAACTTAGGTAAAGAGGCAAAGATTAAAGAACAAAATTACTTAAGTAGAAAAGGCATAGGCTTTAGTTTTGAACTAGGAGGAGTCATTCAATGGAGGGAACTCAGACAAAATTAAACAGTGTGAATTAATGCAAAGTTTATTCCAAACTGAAAAAAAGAAACAGAAACAACCAAAACTCAAATCAATACAAGCATTTGTAAAGGAGCAAGAGCACACTCTGAAAATACTTTTAATTTCCCTTGCGGAACAAATGAGAGGTCTGTCATGAGGTAGGGTCATCTGAAGCATAGGACATATACAAAGCAATTTAGCAGAATGGCAGTGTCAGAAGCCTACTAAACAAAAGCAGTACACACACATACATACACAAGTGCACACACATACACACACATATACACAAACACACACATACACACGCATGTATGCACACACACATACACACATACACATGTACACACACATACATACACACATACACACACAAACATACACACATACACACAAACACACACATACACAGACACTGGTTTCTCATCAAATAAAGGCTCGTTTTTGTCCAGGATGCTTTATGATAGACCCATGTTCTCTTCTGCATTTGAGATGAGAACTACTTTTTTGAGACCAAAATATGATAAAGATATTTTTTTTAAAGTTATTGAGTAGAAAACATATTAGTCTTTTAGATGTTCTCATGAAGGTCCTGACTAAAAATTATGACTTGATTTGTTTATTTTTGAAAAACAAATTGTTATTTGTCAAGTCATGCATTAATTCGTGGCTACAGGAGGAAGTCAGAGAGAGGACAGCATCAGGGACTGGTGCTTGCTGCTTTGATACCATTTAGGACTTGTAGTGACTGGTACTTGTTGCTTTGATACCACGATAAAATTAATTTAAAAGAACATAAACTTCTTTTGTTAGGGAAGTCAAGGCAGAAGAATCTTGATGCAGCTTGTCACATCGTAACCACAGTCAAGAGACAGAGAGTAATCAGTGCTGATTTTCAATTTGTTTTCAACATTTTATACAGTCCAAAACTTCCCCACAGGCAGTGGTACTTCTTACATTAATGCTGGTTCTTTCCATGTCAATTAATCTAATCTAGATAAATCCTGTGGTTCCACACTCAGTTTCCTCCCTCAGGGTGCCAAGGTGCCACTGCATACAGGGTAGGAAAGGATGAAATGGAGTCTTAAATGAATAGGTCAGCAGAATCTCAGTCAGGCTCTGTGTGTGTGTGTGTGTGTGTGTGTGTGTGTGTGTGTGTGTGTGTGTGTGTGTGCGCACGCGCGCGCGTGCATGCTCGCAAGCGTGTATTGGAGTTTCAGCGTTGTTATAGCCCTTTTAGACTGTGTTCAGTGAAACAGCTTCTGCATGTATTTTACTTGGGATGAAGAAAGACTATATATACCTCAGAGAGTGGGAATGGATTTGTCAGGTGAATTTACATTTGTTGAGACTGAAGGTCCTCAGAATGCCACATTTGTATGGAGAATTATTCTGGGCAGGTTCTTATCAGGAAGTGAACCCATGATTTTGACAATGACAAAGTGACATTTCTCAGGTGGAGGATGTGTGGATCAGGTTCCCCAGGTAAGGTCAAGTGGAGAAAATAAAGGCCCACTGAAAAAGGGAGACCTCAGTTTTTTTTCCAAGTTCTGGGAGTTGTCTGGTCATGGTAAACTGGGACCTTAATAGCAGGGTTTCCCAACAAACTCCTAAGATATATTTCCAAAGCTTTTCTGTTCAGTGGTTGTAGATTCCATTCAAATTGGCAATATGCATCACTGTGGCCAACTTTCATTTTACCTATTGTCATGTTAAGGGTTCTATTGTGAAGAGACACCAGGACTCTGGCAACTCTTCTATATAAGAAAGCATTTAACTGGAGGTTACTTACAGTTCAGAAGTTTCCTTGATTGCTATGATGGCAGGATGCATGGCAGCACACAGGCAGATGCTGCAGAAGTATTGAGAATTACATCAGGATCCATAGGCAGAGATACAACGTTTGGATTTTCTTGGACCTACATAATGACATGAAAACCTTTCACTAATTAGGAAAGCTTGGCCTTAGATTGGCAAACTTTCAACCATCTCATCTATGCAAACCTGACCATCTAGATTTGTCCTGCAATATCTCATTAGTTGCTCTCCTTCAGTCCTTGTACGTGTTCATTCTTCCATGTCTGACTGGTGAAATCTTTCTTAATATTTCTCAGACAAATCTCCTGCCTTAGACTTTTCCCCCAGAGTTCTTAACTCTCCCTTTAAGTCCTGCCTTTCTACTCCTGTCTCAGATACTGGATGTTCTGTTCTTTATTAAACCAATCAGATGGTGTTGGAGGGAGTGTTTATAATATAATATACTGCTGTAAGAATAACAATACCAAGTTCTGGCCTGTGATCAGATCTCTGCCAGTATAGAAATCAGCATTTACCTAAGAATTTCATAAGTTCATTGTTTTTAATAGCTCAGCAGTACTCCATTGTGTAAATGTACCACATTTTCTGTA
>NC_034591.1:97134255-97150303 GCF_900095145.1 Mus pahari | reverse complement strand
AATTTTATTTGATATTAGAATGGCTACTCCAGCTTGTTTCTTTGGACCACTTGCTTGGAAAATTGTTTTCCAGCCTTTCACTCTGAGGTAGTGTCTGTCTTTCTCCCTGAGATGGGTTTCCTGTAAGCAGCAAAGTGTTGGGTCCTGTATGTGTAGCCAGTCTACTATATATCATCTTTAGTGAGGTAACCCAGTCACAAAAGAAGTCACTAGATATGCACTCACTGATAAGTGGATATTAGCCCAGGGACTTAGAATACCCAATCTACAATTTACAAAACACAAGAAAGCCAAAAAGCAGGAAGACCAAAGGTTGGGAACCTCATTCCTCCTTAGAAAAGGGAACAAAATACCCATAAAAGGAGTTACAGAGACAAAGTTTGGAGCTAAGATGGAAGGATGGACTATCCAGAGACTACCCCACCCGGGGATCCATCCCATCATCAGCCACCAAACCCAGACACTATTGCACATGCCAGAATGGTTCTGCTGAAGGGACCCTGATATAGAGGCCTCTTGTGAGGCTATACCAGTGCCTGACAAACACAGAAGTGGATGCACACAGTCAGCTACTGGATGGAACACAGGGTTCCTAATGCAGGAGCTAGAGAAAGTACCTAAGGAGCTGAAGGGGTCTGCAACCCTATAGGTGGAACAACAATATGAACTAACAAATAACCCCAGAGCTCGTGTCTCTAGTTGCATATGTAGTAGAAGATGAGGTTTTCAGCCATCATTGGGAAGAGAGGCACCTTGGTCTTGCAAATTTTATATGCCCCATAGAGGGGAACGCCAGGGCCAAGAAGTGGGAATGGGTGAGTAGGGGAGCAGGGTGGGGGGAGGGTATAGGTGACATTCGGGATAGCATTTGAAATGTAAATGAAGAAAATATCTAATAAAATAATTAAAAGGAAAAAATATAATAAAATACAATACTAATAATGATCAGAAAAAACAAAACAAAAAAAAAAAAAGAATTCTACTGCTTTCTTAATCTAAAGTCCCCCAAACATGCATTCCTCCAAACAAAAACATTGCCATGCCTATCACTGAAATACCATACTCCTGGTGTCAACTTCACTCTTAGAATTTCCATTTATGATGGACACTATCACCAATGTTTAACCCATTTTCATCACATCAGAAAGCATGAAAGCTTGCAGGCAGTCACGGTGCTGGAATAGCCAAGAGTTCTACACCTTGATCTGAAGGCATCTAGTTTTCACACTAGGTGGAGCTTAAGCATAAGAAATTTCAAAGCCCACCTCTACAGGGATACACCTCTCCAACAAGGCCACACCTACCTCAACAATCCTATAACCTATTAGTACCACTTCCTTTGGGTCAAACGTTCAAATACATGGATCTATGGGGGAGACAAACCTATTCAGACTATCATAATAGTCTACCAAAGCTCCTAATATTTATGTACATATCATACATTTATATATCAATTTTATACTTAGAAGGGGAAATAGCGATAAGTATTTTTGCTGAATTTTCTTCCTGTAAGTGGGAGGTGAGGTCATATAAGATGAAAATGCAGACAGTACAGTGGGTGGAAATCTAAAGTCCAAGATAGTAATTACTTTTAAGTGTTATAAAAATCACATGCGACATAGACATTGTTGCATAGTTGTAACTTTTAATAAAACGGTTTTTAATTTAACGGAAAATGAGATCTGTCTCTGAGTTAAATGTACTTGGTTTTCCAATTTTTTAAAACTAAACTTTAAAGTGGTAATCTGTAAGGTACTTGCAATATTATCAAGACAGAGAGAAAATATCTTTTCGAAAATTTCTATTAAAATGTCTATTTTATCACCTTCTAAAACAATATTATACCTTGGGTTTTTGTGAAGTCTTTTCATTTCGTTTGAACTAAATAGGACTCTTCATTCCCTGATCATGGTAAATTTTTCTGAGCTCCTTCAGCATGATATAAAACTTGCTTTCAAGTATTCAATCATATTTTTAACCATGTTCTCATTCTTCATCTGCAGATAAGTCCTTGGATAAAGTAGTCCACTCCCAAAGCGACATTGATAAGGAAAGTGGTACTTTTTCTTAGTCATATATTTTTAAAAATATTTTTGATTCCTTGATAGCATGTATATAATATTTAATTATATTCACCCCTTCCCCTTCAACTGCTCTTGGATCTCCACATATTCACCTTCCAATTTCATGTTCTTATATTTTTCATAGCTCACTGAATCACCTTAGTGTTGTCTATATGAACAAGTATGTGGGGATATTCAGTTGGGCATAGTCAACCTACCCAGAGCCAAATCCTTGAAGTAACCTGATCATTAAGGCACCAGCACCCATAAACTTCCAATAACTCTCAGGTATGGATGGGGACTCACAAACCTCTCCCCATCCATGCAAAGATGCCAATCACTTTGATATGGGCAGGTAACTACATGTGTTATAAGGTCATAAATGAAATGACCATTTCAAATCCAGAAGACACTCCTTCTCAGCAGTCTTCTAAAACCTCTGGTTCTTCCATTTCCTATCCCTAGTTAGTCTTATTTCATCAATATTAGAGAGATCAAAAATTACTCCTCACTCAGCCAAGAAGAACTCTGATTCCTTCTCACTATTGACCCATGCTAACTCTATCCTCCATATTAAAAAATACTTAAAGAGGGGAATACATGTATTTTACACCCTTAGAACTCACTTGCTATCAGGCACAAGATCATTCCATAAAGTTAAATTAGCAATTAATTACTGCATTTTTAATTATTACAATGGAAGGGGTTCTTCTGAGAGCAATATGCCTTGGCTGGGAAGTTGTATGAAATGCTTCTGCTATGACTTTACACATCTTTTTATCCTTTCACCCTATGTTCTTATTCATACTTATTTTATTATTTTATCTTTATTTCTCTTCTCTTGTTTCTATCTTGTTTTGATATATTTGGATGAGGTATTGTGGGTGGTTTTGTACCCAAAGACAACCTACAGCATATACTATGTTAAAATTAAAGGCTCCTTACACACTCTGTGATTCATAGTCCTAATCATATTGTTGACATTTTTGAAAGGAATCCACCACAAAAAAAGTGTATGTTCATGCATGTGGGTGTATATATTCTGTTTTTATGCAATGAATCATAGGTATAGGATATGAATCTGTTATCATCTAAATTAAAAGAATGTAGAAAATTCAAGATAAATAATAATTACTTAGAAGTTAACTAGGATAGGAGACAAACATCAAAATTCCACAATAAAGACTAGTACCTTCCTTTTGATAGTTATAATTGTTCTACTACAAAGTCTCCTGTTGTATAAAATCATCATATCCAAAAAAGAACATGATGAACATCTTCCAGATAATCCCATTTAGAGAAATGAAAGTGAGCATGTTGCTTAGTTTTAACTATCAGCTTGAAGAAACCTCAGATCATATGTGAGCCAAGTGTCTGTTAAGGTATTCCGTGAATCAGATGGGTTCATGACTGTGTCTGTGGACCATTATCTTGATTGTCAATTTGCATCCCAATTGTGGGAATCCAGGGATGCATACAACTAGAGGGACCTGGCTTAGTAACACGAGCAAACAGGCCACACGTACTCATTTACTCTCTCCCCTTTGCTGTGGATATGATGTTAAGTGGCAGGCTGGAGCTCCTGCATCATTGACTTTCCTGCAATGATTGACTACAACCAGAATCATGGGAAATACACTCATCGTCTCCCCTTTGCTATTATTTATTTGTGAGTTTCTCTTGTTTGCTTTTTAGAACACTTTTTAGTTTTGCTTCTTTTTGAGAATGTCATACAGGTGTACTGACCTACCACAACACTGACTCTTGCTCCTTTCAAACTTCTCCCTCAAATATTCATGACTTCTTTAATTATTATTGTATAATTTGCAGTAGATAGAGATCTTTTACAGAGATTCCCTGCTGGGTAAATGCAGACAGTACAGGTCTATAAAGTGTTCAGTTCTACTTGATACATCTCTAAGGAACCTTATTCATGTAAGGCTCAGGCAACATGGTGGAAGAGGGGGATAAAGGCTGAAAGAACCAGAAGGTCTGGGGGCCTGCTGCGTTGTAGCCTAGGTAAGACAGAGAAAGTGCACCCATTATCTTTCAAAAGTGTGTACCTGTAAGTTGAGCCTGAAGGCACCGCAAGTTAACAAGTTAACATGCCAGTGTAGGCACAGGAACTTCCACAGGGTCTCATGCCTGGATGAAGAGCTATAGGTAATTAGTAGTTGCTGAGAGAGAGAGAGAGAGAGAGAGAGAGAGAGAGAGAGAGAGAGAGAGAGAGAGAGAGAAATCATTGTAAGACGATTACAAGCCCAGTTTTTGATNNNAGAGAGAGAGAGAGAGAGAGAGAGAGAGAGAGAGAGAGAGAGAGAGAGAGAGAGAGAAAGAGAAGCTGTTTCCCTCAAGCATAAGCTCCCTCAGAGGTCATACAATCCTAAATGAACAGCACTGAGCATGTACACACAGGCAGCACTAAATGGGGTCAGTAGATTTTTATGCATACATTCACAGATGTGGAAACAGTCACACAAAAAATACCTATCATTATAGTCACAGTTAGTATAGCTCTCTCCTCCATCTTACATTTTTCAGAATATTTTATCATAGCAACAGAAATGTGACTCAAAAAGATATGTCAAATTCCAAAATTATCTGAAAAGAAACAGCTTTGTGATTTTTCTTTGCAAAAATCAAGGGGTCATAAAGTAATGAAGAAGTCCTTTATTGTCTTATCCAAAGAATAATAAATGAATTTAAGTGTGTTTTACACAATTACTAAATGCAGAGGCTTTTTTTTTCAGATTCATGGATTATATGAAAAAAGATTAAGCTAGCATTCAAATTCAGTATTTACTTGCAGATTGTTTTGTAAATTTCAAGAAGTTGTTCCTGAACACTGGGTTGCATAGGATTTATAAAATGTACAGATAAAATAGAAATTTTTCTGAAATGGTTTTAAGGTTGAGGTTAAATAGACACAAAGTAAAAAATAAAAAAATGATAAATTTCAACATGTATTTACCAATTGAGGACAAAACAAGTACATCAAGCAGGGAAAATTTGTATTATTCTATAAATAAGCGGCAGATTTTACTGATTTGCCTGCTGCCTTTGGGAGGCATTTTGGGACATAATTGATTAGAATGTTTCATAATTTCAAAGATGTCTGATTTCTTCATAATTTTAGATTGCTCTACAATTCAAGCAGGGGATTGACTGATGCAATCTAATTGTACTTTTCCTCATTCCCGTCACTTGATTGAGGACCACACTTCAGTCACACTGAAAGCCTCACAGGCTGAGAAAGTACAGTTTCATCAAAGATAAAACACATATGTATGCTGAATCTTCTAGAAAAGTATTTTCAACTTTCACACAGCCCCTTTGGAATACAAACCCAGCTCTTACTTGAATTATTGCTTTTCAGTTTTCTTTCTTTAAAGATTATTTCATATTTCTGAATGTTTTCAGCATTGTAGTTTTTGTTGGCTTAGTGTTAGTTAACATACGATAGATATGTACCTTCATAATATGTAATATGTTTTGATCAACCTATAAAGTATGAAAAGATCAAGTTAGAGACCTTGACTTTAAACATTTGGCATTTTTTGGAAGAACTTTAAATGTTCTCTCTTTTAGTAACTTCAAGGGATCTAATAACTTATCATTAAATAAAATCATCAGAGTGTGAAATAGAAATCAAAATCTTAGTCATTAGGACAGAGTGGGCATTTTATCTGCTGTTAGCTTTTTCATTTCAGGTCAACTTAAATTAATTTAAATTGTTTTCTGATATTTCTTTTTTCCCATACCATGAAACAGGCTGCCTAACATCAGTTTCTTTTTTTTTTTCTTTTCTATTATTACATCTCTAATTATATTTGACTATGACATTTTCATATATGAGTACAGTAGATTTTTTTCACATTCATTCCCTATTACCCTCTTTTATCTTCATTCTATTTCTACTGTTCTCCCTTCACTTCTCAATTTGTCCGTTTGAAGTTTTCCCCTCTCTCTCTCTCTCTCTCTCTCTCTCTCTCTCTCTCTCTCTCTCTCTCTCTCTCTCTCTCTCTCCTATGTGTATTACATTATGGTTTCTTACTCCTACAGAAGTAAAAGTGTTGCTTAAAAGAGTATGGTCACTTTGCTAGTTGCTACAACACTCCAGAATATATCTCTACCTCTACTAGCATTCGTTAACTGTGTATAAATCACCAGGAAGAAGTTGGACCTAGTGATACTCCACTCATCCTCTGTTAGATGTTGGCAGGTCTAGTCTTGTGCAGATCACATTCAGGTAACCATGGGTATCATGAGCTCCACACTGACAACTATGTAGTACTCAGCAGTAAAAGTTCCATTCCAAACCCATTCACTTAGATCTTAGATCCCTTCTGTTCCATCTTCTACTGTATACCCATAGCTTTGGCTTGAGGGATGACAATAAAGTACAATTTATGGTTTAGCCTTCCACTATTATTCATTTCATCCTATTGACATGTTGTGAGCATCCTCAGTTACCCCTGCCATATAATCATATATACATTACATATACTCAGTAAGAGCTATGACATCCCCAGTTTGACCACAACACAGTCCCAGATATAAATTCCTTCATGTGAATGGGTGTCAAATCTAACCAGAAACCAGTAGGCTTCCCCTAACAAGCCTAGCTGAATTGTACTAAATGGGTTTATTTTACCTATACTGTCCATAGTGTTGCCCAAAGGGGCCTCAGTTGGGTAACAGTGTTGATGGCAATTCTTTCCCAGTGGCCTCAAAGTGCCTTTCAGCGCTATGGAGGATAGAAAGAAATTAGCAAGGCAGCTTCCAACCCTATTTCAGTTTGATTTCTCTATGTTCTTAAGAAAAATAATGACATGAAGTATTTTTATAGTAATACAAAAAAAACCCAAAAATTGTAATCAAGATTTTAAATAAACTTGAACATTTTTATATGATGATTTTCTTTTCTTAAAAAAATTTTAGAAAATTACAACAGAGTTTTAATTGGTAGAAAAAGACTATAAATACACACAGAAAGTCTAATTTAAGTTCTTAATTTATATGTTAAATGATGACAAAACTTAACTGAAGGTACTTTGTAAGATATAGAAGGAGAAAACACAGTACCATTACAGATTTCCCAGAGCTTAGTGAGACCTTGGTGGGGATATGTTGGTTGTTTTATCTGGTTGTGTACAATTCAAAATCTCTCATGTTTCAGGAGCTTATTTTAAAATGTAGCCTGTCTCTTTCCATATTCTAATTGCAGTCTTCACAGTGCTTGCTAGATATATCTCTATTTCTATGCTTGAAGAAGGAAAGAAGAAAAGGTATAACATTGATACCCACCAATTCTGAACTGGCCTGTGTTCAAAGTGGGATCAGAGTCAGATGTAAAAAATACTGACATGGTTACCCACTTGTCAATGGCCATTGATGATGATATAAACCCTTATGTAATGATGTTATAAGTGAATGTGTTAATGTATTGCAAATATTAACAGTAATGAGTATTACAATGTGATATAGATATGGTGTGTGTGTGTGTGTGTGTGTGTGTGTGTGTGATTATTTTACCACTTAATATTCTCTCTGTTCAAAAAAAAAGTATATACCAAAAATCATACCCATGATCCCTTGATGTGCAAACTTCAAATCATCTATAGTTTGAATAAGTTCATATACTTTTTTAGTGATAAACAAATTGATCAAAATAACAGTATCTAGTTCTTGGCAAGTAGACCACACCTTGAATCCCAACATCCAGGAGACAGATAAATGAGAATTTCTGTGAGTACAAAGCTCATCTGTAGAAGACCCTGTCTCAAAATAAAACAACAACAAAAACATACTTAGTAACAGTAAGGTTTGAAGACATTTATAGAACATTTATGTACACTGGGAAACCAAAAATTTATAATTACATGACAATTAATTTAAGCTTATCAAGCAAAGAAGAAAAGGCATACAGCCTATTCTTCATAACACCTACATTGAAATTTATGCACTCAACAATCTCTCATGTTTTAAGATATATAAAAACATGAGACCTTAAATGCTAGCCTATGTAGAACAAGGTAATTATATTTTAGTTTATTCTCACAGTACAGGACTACATGGTAAGTAACTCTTTGTATAAAGCTGAATGTCAAAGACACAAACTCATTTAAAACAATATGTCATAGTGAGCAAATGTGAATGCAGTTTTTTTTTTTAAAACTTCAAAGCAAAGAAAACCTACTTATGTACAATATTACATAAAATTTTACATTAAAGTATAAAAGTTATTTTGCAACAATTCATACATAATGTATCATAGATATTGCCTTCTTGGAGATCAAGTAGAAGAAATATGAAGTAGAAGAGACTTAAAGGGGTTAATTTTTTAATATAAGATGTGTTTTGACGCAAATTTCTGCATTTTTTAAAATTTCAGCATATATGCAAATTTGAAGTGATTATTTCCTGTTTTCTGTTGTATATTCAAATTAAGACATTGAAAAATAGTGAGCAGGGCTGGAGAGATGGTAAAGCAGCTAAGGGTGCTTGCTCTTGAAGATGACCCAGCTTGAGTTCACAGGACCCATAAGCTGCCTCATAGCTGTAACTCAAGTGTTCTACATGAGTAGGAAACCCTCTGAACTGCTGAATCATCCATCCAGCTCCACCCTCACCTTGACATTTCTTTTATATTTTTGACCACAATTTTCCAATCTTTCTACTTAAAATGTACATCTTATTCAATTCTACATCTCTAAAAAATAACAAGAAAAAAAGACATTTTTCAAGTTTCACATGAAGCACAGATTTCTCCTCTAAATTTAGTATTCTTTCAGACAAATATGACTTTTAATAACTAATGAACAAATGCAGACCATCTTAATATTCATTCTCTAAAAATATATACTTCCTTCTCAGAATTAGCAGAATGAATAGGAACATAGAAATAAAAATGAGAAATTATAAATCTTTCATATTTAATAGAGCAATGTGTGTTTAATTCTATCAATATTGTGAGTACTCCAAAGTAGAAATATGTAAAATATGTCCTACTAGATAAATTGAAAAAATTTTGCAGATTATATTTTATTATGTTCTGACTTTGTAAGAATATATATATATATATATATATATATATATATATATATATATACCTAAGATGATAGTTTGAGGAATATGAAATGGTCAATATCTTTTTCCCTTTTATTGAAAATAGATTCTTTTCTCAAGTATATCGTAAATATAGTTTCTCCTCCCCTATGCCTTTCAGTTGCTCCCTACCTTCCCTCTCATTTAAATCCATGCCCTTTCTTTCTCTCATCAGTAAAGAACAGATTTCTATGAGATAAAGCAAAACATAAAAATATAAAATAGAAGTTTAAAGAAGAGTATCATATCAACATTAGACAAAACAAACCAACAGAAGGGAAAGAGAGCAAGAGAAGGCACAAGAATCATAGACACAGACATTTACATACTTGGGAGTCCCATAAAAATACTAATCTGAAAGCCACCATATACATGCAGAGGACCTGGAGCAGACCATTGCTTCCTGCTTCAGTCTCTGTGAGTTCGTAGGAGCTTTGTTCAGTTAATTTAAAGGACCATGTTCTTCTGGCATCCTCACCCCCAAATGCTTTCTTTCCGTTTTCCATCTATGTTTTCTATATTGCTGTCAAACTAATGATGTCTATAACTTATTTTTATTCTTTGATCATGATTGTGCACCTCTTGAATCTTACATACAAGAATGATCTTCATATAACATACGAATCTTGGTAGAAAACTTGACTCTTGTCTCCCTTAATCTAGCTGTCTCTGAATCTACTAGCAGAATCCAATTTACATGGAATATTCTTTGTCTTCAATATTACAAACTGAACCTGATTCATGAGATTTTTCTTATAAACCTTGTAGTATTCCAGCATTTGGTCTTGTGCCCGGTGCTTACCACTACCCGTTAACTCATTCTATATATCAACCATAATAACTTCTTACAAAGCTGGAATGTGCTTATTATTCAACTCAGTTTCTAACCCTGTAGTTACATCCCATTGTTTTCTAAGACCATAACTAGGGACTAGATAAATACCCCAGTGGGCAAGAGCACTTGCTGTTCTTGTAGAAAAGCTGGGTTCAGGTTTGGTTCCCAGAACCCACAGGGAAAACAAGCACTTGTAACTCCAGTTACAGAAGACCCACTACCCTCTTCTAGCTTCTGGGGATACTTGCATGCATGTAGTACACATGATATACAACAGCCAAGCAGCCACATACACATAAATAAAAAGAAAATACCATAGCTAAATTCATGTCTAGAAAGTATTGATGGTTAAAACTTCTCACCATAAACACTGATTGCACATTCATTTTCTCCATGGCACCCATCCTTCCTGAACTGTCTGGTCTCAGTCAGTTGCTTACGCACCTTTGTTCTATCCAACAGCAGAGACTTACTCTCATAGATGTATCTCTGACCCTTGTTACATCTTATTCATGTATCTGGTTGCAACTCTAGTAATATATCCTGGAATGAATAGTTGGCCTTATAATACACTGCCGTCATACTCTGATAGTTCCTTTATAAAACTTACAACTGTTTATAACTAGTTTTTCTTTCTGTAATCTTGTGATGTAGATTACTGTTTTAGTGCCTCTCAATGACACTAGTATCATTAATGTTATAAATAACAGAAAAACAGCTGAGTTATAACTCTCTATGTGAGACACAGGACCTGTGAAATATTCATTTTGCATACTCTCTATATATTATGGCCAAAAATGTCAATTACACAATATTTAACTATGTTTTACTTGTAGCCCAGTCCCAGATAGTCTAATGGCTTTCTGTTTGAGAATTTCATAAATGTTCAGTGTATTTCATATATGTATGATATAGAATACATCATTTCCAGCCCTCCCTCCCAACTCTTTCCATGCCCACTCATTCTAAATTAAGACCTATTTTTCCTTAATTCCATATATCAATAAGTTATATGGTATATTTTTATTTAAATGCCATACCATGTCCATTTGATATTACTTGTTTGTATATTTGTCTTGGATATATCAAATAATCTATAAGACATATATCAATAAGTTATATGGTATATTTTTATTTAAATGACATACTATGTCCATTTGATATTACTTGTTTGTATATTTGTCTTGGATATGTCAAATAATCTATAAGAAGTATGATTCCTTTCATATAATATTTTATTTACTCTCTCTCTCTCTCTTACTCTCTTTGTCTCTCGCTCTCTCTCTCTCTCTCTCTCTCTCTCTCTCTCTCTCTCTCTCTGTGTGTGTGTGTGTGTGTGTGTGTTTGGTGTTTGTGTCTGTGTGTGATGTTTGTAAATATGTAAGAAGTCTTGAAAAAGACTTGGAAAAAATCTGGAATTCAGACAAAAGTTTTTGTGATCAGTGCTCTCCTCACAGAGGTTCCTGGGATTAATCTCAGGTGCTTAGGTTTGTGTTAAAAGTCCGTTTACCCACAGAGCAATCTTACTGGTTCATCACTACCAATAATCTAAAATGTTGTTAATATAATTCTTTGTGGTTCTATTTTTATTTACTGTTCATAGATGTTATCTTGCCTGAAATATTGTTTTCAGTTAACCTGTGTGACATGAAAATACTTAAGTTTCAGATTCTTGTCTAGTACAAAAATAAAAATAAAATATGTCTCATGTGAATGAAAACCTAAATTAAGTAGTGATGTGTAATATAGTATAGTACATACAAATATATGTATGTATAAGAATGGCCATTGGCCTTAGTAAGTATTTGATGACTGTGGGCAACTGATATTCATCCTTCAAGTAGATATACAGACCACACAGGCCTGCATAATATCTCAGCTGGTGGAAAGAAAGCACCAACACTTGCTGTTTGCCCTCCAGCTTCCACATTCTTTCACATACATACACACATACATAAAAGAAACAAAGGTCTGACTTTTAAAAATGGAAAGAGCTAGGACAAGTCACCTGTCCCTTCACTGCCCTATGCCTATAGAAATACCTGCTATGTGTCTTCAAATTAGAGTATGTAATCCAAAAAGATAAATGTGAATGTTTGTTAATTTATTGTATATAAATAATCACTAAGCTTTATTAGTTTGAATTTCAGTATTAAAAAAGCTTATGTCAGAATAATACATAATAAACAGTTAAAATATTTTAAGTATGTTATATTAAAATATCTATATAGATTACTTTTTGGATATCGAAAAATAGTCCATAATTCTTTTAGCACAGCCTTATGAAAAAATGAGAGTGAAGAACTTAGAATTTCTTAGATCTTTTTCCATGTTGTTGCTGTTGTTGTTTTGGTATGGTTTGGTTTAGATTGGTATTTTGAATTTTTTTGTTGTTGTTGGTATTATAACCAACCTACTTTTACAATTAGATGATATGTAAAAACTAAGCTCTATTACAAAATAATTATAAAGGATATTTTTATTATTTTGTCTGATTTATTATTTGTTTTTTTTTAATTTTAAAATCTATTTATTTATTTATTTATTTATTTATTTATTTTTACACTCCAGATTTTATTTCCCTCCAGGTCCACATTCCAACTGTTCCACATCCTATACCTCCTCCCCACTTCACTGTCTCCATGTGACCCTCACCCGCCACCCCACTTGACCTCTAAACTGCCTGGGGCCTCCAGTCTCTTGAAAGTTAGGTGCATCTTCTCTGACTGAAACAAGACCTGGCAGTTCTCTGCTGTATATGTGTTGGGGGCCTTATGTCAGCTAGTGTATGCTGCCTGTTTGGTGGTCCATAGTCTGAGAGATCCCAGGGGTCCAGGTTAATTGAGATTGGTGGTCTTCCTACAGGGTCACCCTCCTCTCCAGCTTCTGTGATAAATGTATGTGTCAGTGTGTGTGTGTGTGGGGGGGGATGTATTTGAATACATGCAGAGGCCAGAGTTAAAAACTACATATCATTCTTTATTGTCCTCCTTATATTTTTGAGATAGACTTCGGTACTGAGCTTAGAGCTCACTGCTTCCATGAGATTAGTTGGCCTTGAAGTTCCAGGGATCTTTTTGCATTCTATTCTTCCTTGCAAAGATTGTGAATCCATGCTACCACAGCTGTCTTATTCTGAGGGTGCTAGGGAATAAGACTCAGGGCAGACTATTTGTATAATAGACATGGGACTGTTTGAACTATCTTCTCAGCTCCTAGGTCATGTATTTTGAACAAAATTTATATAATTAAAAGCACTATAGATTTTCCATAGTTCTAATATTTGACATACAGAAGATACACATTTTATGTTTATCACTGAACACTTTAGCATGGGTCAACTTGTGAAAGACGTGTTCTGTGCAAAATTGATTAAGAAAAAAAGGAGTCATTTGTAACAAAAAGTACATGTGAAAAAATGAAATAAACTAGGTGGTGCATGAGTGTGTGTGTGCATGTGCATGTGTGTGTACATATGTGTGTGGGGGGAGAGAGAGAGAGAGAGAATAATTAAAGAAACAATAAAGAATTTGAGATGGAATAGAAGGACAGGGAAGGAGTTGGGAGGAAGGAGGGGTAGATATGTTACAAGTATAGTAATTATTGGTCCTGTGGATACTTGATGCCCCAGCATTGGGGGATGCTAGGATAGTAAGATGGGAATGGGTGGGTGAGTGGGGGAGCACCCTCATAGAGGTAGGGGAGGGGGTGGGATAACGGGCTGGTAGAGAAGAAACTGGGAAGGGGAACAACATTTGAAATGTAAACAAATAGAATAACCAATAAAAATGAAAATCCTCAAGAAAGTAAGTATTTACAAACAGTAGGATTGACTTGGGGTTGCAAATACAGGTCAGTTTGTAGATTGCTTGCCTAATATCAACAAAATCTGGGCTCACGCACCATGACGACAAAAACTGGTCATGACATCTCTTACCAATAATCCCAGCACTGGGAAGGTAGAGGTAGGAGAATTACAAATCTATGGACATTCTTGGCTACATGGTGAGGTAGAGGCTAGCCTGGACAACTTGAGGCTCCATCAGAAAGTCAAAAAACAAAACAACAGCAATAAACAAACCAACAAATAAAAAGGAGGAAGGGATGGAGAAAAAATTATGCAAAGATTTTCACAGACACAAAGTAGCTTGTTTTTACCATACAATTTCACTTAATGATGTTGCTCTTTGGAAAACAACTTCTTTCCCTTATATTATGCTATGAGCAGACACATAAACCTTAATAGGGTATTTCAAATATTGCTTTTTGTTGTAGAAACTCATACAAAGTTTAAAAACTAGAAATATAGAAAGTGTTACAGTAACTAAATAAGGCTACATAAGAGTAAAATCCAGTGATACATTAATAAAATATAGTTGATATTATGTGTATTTCTCTATTGGTCATGTCAATTTTCAAAACGAAAATGTATGTTCTGTCTCTCTCAAAAACAAAACCAGGAAACTAAAGTTAAAAATGACCACACACATAAAAATAAATAAAATAAGAACACCACCCATACACCACCATCAATAGTCTCTGTTTTCTGTTGAGCAACTATTCTTGGGAATGGGTCTTATGAAATTAGTCTAGAGTGTGGCTGAAATACTCAGTGAGCAAGAAGAAAGTGAGAGCAAGTGAGTGATTAAGAGAGACAGAGAGGGGGGAGAGAGGGAAAGAGTGAGAGAGGGAGGGAAGGAGGGAGGGAGAGAAGAGGATGATGAAATTAGGTAGGCAGAAAAAAACAGGGGTTTGGTAGGGGAAAGAATATTATTAAAATATATTGAATTAAAATCTAATATAAAAAGGTAAAATACTATTCATTAAAATATGTGTAAAACATCAAGGCCCTCCAAATAAAGCCATGTGCTCTGAATCTAATAATAGATAAAGTGGGGAAGAGCTTGAAAAACTTGGCACAGGACAAAATTTCCTAAGATCAACAATTGGCAAATGGGACCTCATGTAATTGAAAAGCTTCTATAAGGCAAAGGACACTGTTAATAGGACAAAACGGCAATCCAGAGATTGAGAAAAGACCTTTACCAACCCTACATCTGATAGAGGGCTAATATCCCAAATATACAGAAACTCAATAGGCTAGAGTCCAGAAAAACAAATAACCCTATTAAAACCTGGCATACAGAGCTAAACAAAGAATTCTCAGCTGAGGAATCTTGAATGGCTGAGAAACACCAAAAGAAATATTCAACATCCTTAGTCATCAGGGAAATGCAAATCAAACAGACCCTGATAGTCCACTTCACACCAATCAGAATGGCTATGATCAAAAACTCAGGTGACAGCAGATGCTGGTGAGAATGTGGAGAAAGAGAAACATTCCTCCATTACTGGTGGAACTACAAGCTGGTATTTCACATTAAATATCATTAAAAAGTCATAATTGCTATCCTTCTAAAAATAAGTATTCAAGAATGTCTACAAAGAAGATATGACTTCAATTGGTCAAATGCACTGTTTCTCAAAGTATACACTCATGTTCATGTTTGTATATATGGACATAGGTGAAATTGATGATTTCCCTCACTAGAGGCTACACAGACACACATATACACGTGTGCACGCGTGCGCGCGCGCACACACACACACACACACATGCATACAAGCAGCACATGCATGTGTTCCTACAACTGGTGATTTTTCTACACAAAGAGTTTCCAATAGCCTTGAATGGCATGATCTTAGTCTAGAAGTGATTGTCATATATCTAGAGATGCTTGCCAAATATCTCTATTTCAGAAGAAAATAATGTTAAATACAATTAAGTAATTTCAGTTTTCCTTTGCAAATAAAGAGAAATATTTCGTGAGGATGTGGAGAAAGAGGAAAACTCCTCCATTGTTGGTGGGATTGCAAGTTTGTACAACCACTCTGGAAATCAGTCTGGCGGTTCCTCAGAAAACTGGACGTAGTACTACCGGAAGATCCAGCAATACCACTTCTAGGTATATACCCAGAAGATGTTTCAACTGGTAATAAGGACACATGCTCCACTATGTTCATAGCTGCCCTATTTATAATA
>NC_034591.1:97131013-97134120 GCF_900095145.1 Mus pahari | reverse complement strand
TACTTGATATGCACTCACTGATAAGTGGATATTAGCCCAGAAACCTAGAATTTCCAAGATACAATCTCCAAAACACAAGAAAATCAAGAATAAGGAAGACCAACACGTGGATACTTCATTCCTCCCTAAAATAGATAATAAAATACCCATGAAAGAAGTGGCAGAGACAAAGTTTGGAGCTAAGACGAAAGAATGGACCATCCAGAGACTGCCCCACCCGGGAGACCATCCCATAAATCAGCCACCAAACGCAGACACTATTGTATATGCCAGCAAGATTTTTCTGACAGGACACTAATATAAATATCTCTGTGAGGCTATGGCAATGCCTGGCAAATGTAGAAGTGGATGACCACAGTCATCTATAGGATAGAACACAGAGACCCCAATGGAGAAGCTAGAGAAATTACCCAAGGAACTGAAGGGGTCTGCAACCCTATAGGTGAAACAACAATATGAACTAATCTGTAACCCCAGAGCTTGTGTCTCTAGCTTCATATATAACAGAAGATAGCCTAGTCAGCCATCGTTGGGAAGAGATGCTCCTTGGTCTTGCCAACTTTATATGCCCCATACAGGGGAACGCCAGGGCCAAGAAGTGGGAGTGGGTGGGCAGGGGAGTAGGGTGGGGGGAGGGTATAGGGAACATTTGGGATAGCATTTGAAATGTGAATGAAGAAAATATCTATTATAATAAGTTAAAAAAACAAGTAAAAAAAGAGAAATATTTGTAAGACCTTTACTTTTAGTTTGAGTATTCATTCATTACTTTTTTTTTTGAGTGGCCAAATATTCTATTGGCCTACTTGCTGAAATTAAATTAGGGGTAAAATATGAGAACCTGAATTTTCACAGTCTGATTAAAATTACTAAAATAAAATGATTAATAATTGCTATGTTTATATGTAGCAAAATTCAATTTCATTTAAAAATGTGATAATAATAGTTTGCTCTCTAATTTTACAGTAAGAAATATTTTTTTCTCATCCTATAAACGTCTTAGCTTTCCAACACCTCCAGCTATGCAAGGTGTTTTAATATTAAATAGCAATCCTTATCCTTCAGGGAATATGAGTCTCCAATTTCACAGGTGTCAAAGATAAGCTATTCTGGGGGAAGTAGACATCTGGGTTTACTCATAGCTTGAATCAAAATTAGATCCTTCAGGGAAATTCTGAGTCTGAAATCTAAACTACTATAGAACAGCTCATGGAAGTACTGTTTCAATGACTCCCACTTCGATAAAGAAAACACATCTTACACATGCAGCCTGGTAGACATAGGAACCAGCACAACATAGTTTATGGTATATGATCTGCTTTTATAGTCCACTTTGTCCCTTTAAGTCAAGTACTCAGGGTAATAGTGTTTAGTATATCTATCTTCTATCTGTCTATTTCAAACGTACCAGTAGATAATTTTTTGATGTTTTCATGCTGTTGATTGATAACATAAACAAAGCAAAAACCAAACCAAAACAACAACCAAAAAACCTATACTGACAGGAAGACATTAAACTACCATCTTCTCTCTCTCTCTCTCTCTCTCTCTCTCTCTCTCTCTCTCTCTCTCTCTCTTTATTTTGTAACTAATTAATTTACTTCTTACATCTCACAGGTTGGCCCCTCTCCCCAGATTTCTTTCTTCCATTCACCTCTCAGAGGGTGCTTCCCCTGGCATCCCTCTTTTCTGGGGCATCAAGTCTCTATTGGTTTGGGCACACCCTCTTCCACTAGGGACATACAAGAGACAAGGCAATCCATCCTCTGCTACGTAAGTCCTGGGGTACTGGACTAGTCCATGGATGCTCTTTGGATGTTTGCTTAGTCTCTGCTAACTCCCAGGGATCCAGGTTAGTTGACCCTGTTGGGGTTACAATCCCCTTCAGTTCCTTCAATACTTCCAGCTAACTCTCCATAGGGATCCCCAAACTCAGTCCATTACTCATCTGTAAGAATCTGCATCTGTCTCCGTCAGCTGTTGATATAACCTCTCAGAGGACAACCATGTTAAGCTCCTGTCTGCAAGCCCAACATAGCATCAGTAATTGTGTCAGAGTTTACTGCTGGGCCATGGGATGGATCTCATGTTGGGCCAGTCACTGGTTAGCCAGTCCATCAGTCTCTGCTCCATTTTTGTCCTTGTATTTCCTTTAGACAAGAACAATTCTAGGTCAAATTTTTGAAGGTGGGATTGAAGCATACTCACTTGTGTCTTTATTCTTGTTAAACTTATTATAGTTTGTGGGTTGTATCATAGGTATTCTGTATTTTGGGCTAATATATACTTATCAGTCAGTACATAACAGGAATTTTCTTTTAGGTCTGAGTTACCTCAATCAGGATGATATTTTCCATCATTTTACCTGCAAAATTTATCATGTCCTAATTTTTAATAACTGAATCATATTTCATGGTGTAAATGAACCCCATTTTGTGTATGCATTCTTTAGTTGAGGGACAACTGGTTTACTTCCAGATTCTGGCTATAATGATAAGGTTGCTATGAGCATGGTGAACGGAAAAAATTTGTGATATGGTAGAGTATCTTTTGGGTATAAGCCCAGAAGCAATATAGCTGGATCTTCAGGTAGATCTATTTCCAATTTGAGGAACTGTCATATTGATTTCCAGAGAAGTCATAACCGCTTGAAATCCCACCAGCAATGAGGAATGTTTCTTTTTCTCCATATCCTCTCCAGCAAGTGCTGTCACTTGAGCTATTTTATCTTAGCCATTCTAATAGGTGTAACATAGATTGTCAGGGTTGTGTTGATTTGCATTTTCATGATTATTAAGGATGTTGAACATTTCTTTAAGTGCTTCTTGACAATTAGAGATTTTTATGTTGAGAATTCTGTTTAGCTCTGTACTCCATTTTTTTTTTTAGTTTCCTTAATTCTTTTTTAAAATTTATTTATTATTATTTTCTTTATTTACATTTCAAATGCTATCCTGAAAGTTCCCTATACCCCTCCACCACCCCTGCTCCCCTAGCCACCCACTCCCACTACCTGGTCCTGGCCTTCCCCTGTGCTGGGTCATATAAAGTTTACAAGACCAAGGGGCCTCTCTTCCCAATGATGGCTGATTAGGCCATCTTCTGCT
>NC_034591.1:97106635-97128589 GCF_900095145.1 Mus pahari | reverse complement strand
TGTGAAGAATTGGGTTGGAATTTTGATGGGGATTGCATTGAATCTGTAGATTGCTTTTGGCAGGACGGCCATTTTGACTATGTTAGTCCTGCCAATCCCTGAGCGTGGGAGATCTTTCCGTCTTCTGAGATCTTCTTCAATATTGCGTTATTTGGTTTGATTGAGTCGAACTTCTTGAGTTTTTTTTTTATGTCTTACATATTAGCCATTTACAGGATGTAGGATTAGTGAAGAAATTTTCCCAACCTGTAGGTTGGCATTTTGTCCTATTGATAGTGACCTTAAGGAGGACATAAATAACTACCTTAAAATAATACAGAAAAACATAGATAAACAGGTAGAAGCCCTTAAAGAGGAAACACACAATTCCCTTAAAAAATACAGGGCAACACAATTAAACAGTTGAAGGAATTGAACAAAACTAAGCAGAATCTCAAAAATGGAAACAGAAACATTAAAGAAAACACAAAGGGAGGCAACCCTGGATTTGGAAAGCTTAGGAAAGAGATCAAAAGTCGATCAAAAGTCACAGATGTAATCATCTTCAATATAATACAAGAGAGAGAAGAGAATCTCAGGTGTAGAAGATACTGTAGAAGACATTGACAAAACAGTTGAAGAAAATACAAAGTACAAAAAGCTCCTAAAGGAAAACATCCAGGAAATTCAGGACACAAAAAAGACCAAGTCTAAGAATAATATGTATAGAAGAGACTGAAGATTCCCAATTCAGTGGGGCCAGCAAACATCTTCAACAGAATCATAGAGGAAAACTTCCCTAGCCTGAAGAAAGAGATATCCATAAATGTACACGAAGCCTAAAGAACGCAAAATAAATTAGTCTAGAAAAGAAATTCCTCCCATCACATAATATTCAAAACACCAAATGCACAGAACCAAGAAAGAATATTAAAAGTTGTAAGAGTAAATTGTCAAGTAATATATAAAAGAGAAACTATCAGAATCACACCAGACTTCTCAACAGAGACTCTGAAGGCCAGAAGATCTTGGGCTGATATCATACAGACCTTAAGATAACTCAGTTCCAGCCTAGCCTACTGTACCCTGAAAATCTCTCAATTACCTTAGATGGAGAAACCAAGATATTCCATGACAAAACTAAATTTAAACAATATCTTTCCACTAAACCAGCCCTACAGAGGATAATAGAAGAAAAACTCCAACACAAGGAGGGAAAGTACACATAAAAAAGAAGAAGAAGAAGAAGAAGAAGAAGAAGAAGAAGAAGAAGAAGAAGAAGAAGAAGAAGAAGAAGAAGAAGAAGAAATTAATCTTCTTGTAGCAAACCCAAAGGAAGACAACCACACAAACATACTTCCCCCCCCAACAACAAAAATAACAGGAAGCAATAATTATTATGCTTTAATGTCTCCCAACATCAATGAACTCAATTCCCAAATAAAAAGACATAGCATAACATCGTGGATACTTATATAGGACCAAACATTTTGCTGCATACAAAGAACACACATCAGTGACAAAGGCAGATGCTACCTCAGAGGAAGACTGGAAAACAAATTTTCCTAGCGTTTGGTGCCAAGAAACAAAGTGGAATAGCCATTCCAATATCCCAAAAAGGAGACTTTCAATCAAAAGTTATCAAAAAAGATGAAGAAAGACACTTCATACTCATTAAAGGAAAAATCTACCAAGATAAACTCTCAATTCTGAACATTTATGCCCCAAATGCCAGGATACCCACATTTGTAAAAGATACATTACAAAAGCTCAAACCACACATTGAACCTCACACATTAATAGTGGCAGACTTCACAAACCCACTGTCAACAATGAACCTATCACAGAAACAGAAACTAAACAGAGACACAGTGAAACTAACAGAAGATTTGAACCAAAAGGATATTACACTTATTTACAGAATATTTCACCCTAAAACAGAAGAATATACATTCTTCTCAACACCTCATGGAACTTTTTCCAAAATTGACCATAAAATCATTTACAAAACAAGTTTCAACAGATACAAGAAGACTGAATTAATCCCATGCATCCTATCAGATCACCACAGACTCAGTTTGGTCTTCAACAATAAAATCAACAAAAAACTCACATAGCCATGGACGCTGAACAACTCTCTGTTCAATGATAACTTGGACAGAAAAGAAAGAAAGTAAAGACTTTTTTAGAATTTAGTGAAAATGAAGGCCCAACATACTCAAACTTATGGGACACAAATGAAAGCAGTGTAAGAGGAAAACTCATAGCTCTGAGTGCTTCCATAAAGGAATTGGAGCCAGCATACACAAGCTGCTTAACACCATAGGATATCTGAAAGCTCGAAGAAGAAGAAGAAGAAGAAGAAGAAGAAGAAGAAGAAGAAGAAGAAGAAGAAGAAGAAGAAGAAGAAGAAGAAGAAGAAGAAGAAAATACACCCAATAGATGGCAGGAAATAATCAAACCCAGGTGTGAAATTAACCAAGTAGAAACAAAGAGAACTATAAAAAGAATCAATAAAACCAGGAGCCGGTTCTTTGAGGAAATTAACCAGATAAACTCTTAGCCAGACTAAACAGAGGGCACAGAGACAGTATCAAAATTAACAAAATCAGAACTGAAAATAGAGATATAAAAACAGGAACCAAGGAAGTTAAAGAAAAATTATTAGATCCTACTAAAAAAGTCTATAATCAACAAAACCGGAAAATCTAAATGAAGTGGATGATTTTCTAGACAGATACCAGCTACCAAAGTTAAACCAGGATAAGATAAGCTATCTAAACAGTCCTATAATTCCCTAATGAAATAAAAGCAGTAATTAAAAGTATTCCAACCCAAAAAGCCCAGAACCAGATGGTTTTAGTGTGGAATTCTATCAGGCCTTAAAAGAAAACCTAATACCAATACTTCTCAAACTATTACACAAAATAGAAACTGAAGTAACTCTATCTAATTCACTCAATGAAACCACATTTACGCTGATACATAAACCACATAAAAAAAAAAAAAAAAGAACCAACAAAGAAGCAGAACTTCAGACAAATTTTGCTTATGAGTATCAATGAAACATATCAAATAAAAAAACCACAGACAGGTAGATCAATGGACTAGAATTGAAGACCCAGAATCACACCCACACACCTATGGTCAATTGTTCTTTGATAAAGAAGTTAAAACCATCCAGTGTGTGGGGGGGTAGCATCTTCTACAAATGGTGCTGGTTCAACTAACTGGTAGCATGTATAAGAAGGCAAATTGGTCCCATTCTTTTCTCCTTGAGCAAAGCTCAAGTCCAAGTGGATCAAGGACCTCTACATAAAACCACATATGCTGAGTCTAATAGAAGAGAAAGTGGTAAAGAGCCTCAGAAGATAAGAATACATTTTCACAGAGGAAAATTTTCTGAACAGAACACCAATGGCTCATGCTCTAAGATCAACAATCTACAAATTGGACCTTATGAAATTGAAAAACTTCTCTATGACAAAGGACACTGTCAATTGGACAAAACAGCAAACAATAGGTTAGGAAAAGATATTTGCCTACCCTATATCTGCTAGATGGCTAATATCTAAAATATACAGAGAACTTATTAGGCAAATGTAAATCAAAAGGACCCTGAAATTCTACCTCACACCAATCAGAATGGTGAAGATCAAAAACGCAGGTGACAACAGATGCTAGCGAGGATGTGGAGAAAGAGGAACACTTCTCCATTGCTTGTGGGACTGTAAGCTGGTAAAACCACTTGGGAAAACAATCTGTCAGTTCTTCAGAAAATTGGAAATAGTTCTACCCAACGACCTAGCTATACCCGTACTGGCCATATACTCAAAAGGTGCTCCAACAAATATCAACGAAACATGTTCTATTATATTTATAACAACTTTATTCATAATAGCAAGAAACTTGAAATAACCCAGATTTCTCTCAACAGAAGAATGGATGCAAAAAATATGGTACATTTATATAATGGAGTACTAATCAACTATTAAAAACAATGACTTCATGACATTTTTAGGCAAATGGATGGAACTAGAAAATATCAAACTGAGTGAGTATCTTAAAGTTTTACTGCTGTGAACAGACACCATGACTAAGGCAACTCTTATAAGAATAACATTTAATTGGGGCTGGATTACAGGTTCAGAAGTTCAGTCCATTATTACCCAGGCAGATATGGTACAGGAGGAACTATAGTTCTACAACTTTATCTGAAGGCTGCTAGCAGAATATTCACTTCCAGGCACCTAGATAGGGTGTTAAAGTTCACACCTGAAGTGACACACCTACTCCATCAAGGGCACACCTCCTAATAGTGCCACTCCCTGCCACAAGCCTAATATAAGCCACCACAGTGAGGTAACCCAGACCAAAATGTACACACATGCTATGTACTCTTAGATAATTGGATATTAGCCACAATGCTCAAAATTTCCACAATACAACTCACAGACCATATGAAGCTTAAAAATAAGGAAAACCAAAGTGTGGATGTGTCATTCCTACTTATTATGAGGAACAAAATAATCATGGGAGATAGAGAGAGGGAGGGACATAGGAAGGAGAAAGGAGGGGAAGAGGAAAAAGAGGGGGACAGGATCAGGTATGGGAAGAGAGAGAAGTATAAAGGGTCAGGAAACTGAATAGAAGTATGTTGCTTTGGGAGATGGGGATGGGAGGGAACTGCAAAGAGTCCCAGTCACCAGGCAAGTGAGAGGTTTCCAAAACCCAATGGGATGACACTAACTGAAATACCCAACAGAGCAGAGATAGAATCTGTAGACAATCTCCAGGCAACAGACATGGCACCAAGTTGAGGGATGGGGGCACCCATCTATTAAAATTTTTAACCTAGAACTGTTCCTGTATAAAAGAAACACAGAGACAAAAAAATGGAGCAAAGACTGAAGGAAAGGCCATCCAGACACTGCCATACCGTGGGATACATCCCATCTGCATACAGCAAACCCCAACAATTTTGCTGAGGCCCAGAAGTGCTTGGTGACAAGAGCCTGGTATAGCTGTCCTCTGAGAGGCTCTGCCAGCACCTGACTAATACAGATACTAACAGCCAACCATCAGACTGAGTCAAGGGATCCCAATGGAATAGTTAGAGGAAATAACTGAAGGGTATTTCAGTCTCATAGGAAAAACAACAATATCAACTCACCGGAAACCCCCACACCCACCACTGAACTCCTAAGCACTAAACCACCAACTACAAAGTATACATGATGGGTCCATGGTTTCAACTACAAATGTAGCAGAGGACTGCTTTATCTAGCATTAAAGGGAATGGAGGCCCTTGGTCCTGTAAAGGTTTGGAGCCCCAGCATTGGAGGATGCTAGATGGGTGAGGTGGGAATAGTGAGTGGAGGAGCACACTCTTAGAGCTAAAGTTGAGGATGGATGTGATAAGGTATTTGTGGAGGATAGACAAAAGGGGGGGGAGAAAATATTTGAAATGTAAATAAGTAAAATAACAAATAAAAATATTGATTTTTTTCCAGTCAGTATATGTATGAGCAACTGCCTATGGTAGGAAAGTAATTGACAGATGGGTGACAAATAAGAGATCTCAGTCATCATCAAGGTAAAATAAAACCTTACCGGAACCTCCATGCACTGCAGTTCCATGATGCACAGAGAAATTGTTTAACATCTAATGACAAGGACATTATACATACCACTCTGCAAACTGCTTTGTGACAACAAAATCTTAAGAGGTATAATTAAAAATAAATAAACATAGTCACAAAAAATAAAACAAGTTAATGAACATATACTCATTTATTCAACATGTCTCAGCATAAACACGCAATTTTAAGACTCTTTTAAACTTACATTACACATGTAATATCAATGCTCATTCATGATCAAGTGTAATTTGACATACAGTGTCCTAACTTTCCCATCTTCCTTGTGTTTTGTTTTTTCTTTTTCTTTTAAAGGACTCATCTTTATTTCTTTGATTAAGAACTGATGAAAGTTTGTTTTCGAATTATTGACGATATGCTATATGAGGGGCATCTTTGAAAGAAATGTGAGACAAAAATTACCTCAAAACCAAAATAAATTAAGTTCCTCTATATTCATGTAGTTCCCTGGTCCTTCTTTTGTGCTTTCAGAGGTATGTAGAGAATAAGGAAATGTGTTATAGCTGGAGGTTACTAACAATTACTAAATATATTTTCTGTATCATAACTTAACAAGTCTATGTTTCTACATAATACTTACATATTTATTTGAAAGATAATATTTGGAAATGAAATTACTACCTTAAGAGATTTGTATGATAAGAACTTCAATTCTCTGAAGAAAGAAATCATAGATCTCAGAAGACGGAAAGATCTCCCATGCTCATGGATGGGCAGGATCAACATTGTGAAAATGGCTATCTTGCCTAAAGCAATCTACAGATTCAATGCAATCCCTATCAAAATTCCAACTCAAGTCTTCAACAAGTTAGAAAGGGGAATTTGCAAATTCATCTGGAATAACAAAAAACCTAGGATAGCAAAAACTCTTCTCAATGATAAAAGAATCTCTGGGGGAATCACTATGCCTGACCTAAAACTGTACTACAGAGCAATTGTGATAAAAACTGCATGGTACTGGAATAGCAACAGACAGGTAGACCAATAGAATAGAATTGAAGACCCAGAAATGAACCCACACACCTATGGTCACTTGATCTTTGACAAGGGAGCTGAAACCATCCAGTGGAAAAAAGACAGCATTTTCAACAAATGTTGCTGGCAAACTGGCTGTTATAATGTAGAAGAATGAGAATTGATCCATTCTTATCTCCTTGTACTAAGGTCAAGTCTAAGTGGATCAAGGAACTCCACATAAAACCAGAGACACTGAAACTTATAGAGGAGAAAGTGGGGAAAAGCCTCAAAGATATGGGCACAGGGGAAAAAATTCCTGAATAGAACTGCANTGGCTTGTGCTGTAAGATCAAGAATTGACAAATGGGACCTCATAAAATTGCAAAGCTTCTATAAGGCAAAAGACACTGTCAATAAGATCAAAAGGCCACCAACAGATTGGGAAAAGATCTTTAGAAGTCCTAAATCAGATAGGAGACTAATATCCAATCTATATATATATATATATGTGTGTGTGTGTGTGTGTGTGTGTGTGTGTGTGTGTGTATGTATAAAGAACTCAAGAAGATGGACTCAGAAAACAAAATAACCCCATTAAAAAATGGGGCACAGAACTAAACAAAGAAATCTCAACTGGGGAATATCAAATGGCTGAGAATCACCTCAAAAAAATGTTCAACATCCTTAATCATCAGGGAAATATCAAAACAACCTTGAGATTCCACCTCACACAAACCAGTCAGAATGGTTAAGATCAAAAATTCAGGTGACAGCAGATGCTGGCAAGGGTGCTGAGAAAGAGGAACACTCCTCCATTGTTGGTGGGATTGCAAGCTTGTAAAACCACTCTGGAAATCAGTCTGGCACTTCCTCAGAAAACTGGACATATTACTACCAGAGGATCCAGCAATACCTCTCCTGGGCATATATCCAGAAGATGTTCCAACTGGTATAAGGACACATGCTCCACTATGTTCATAGCAGCCCTATTTATATTAGNCAGAAGCTGGAAAGAACCCAGATGTCCCTCAACACAGGAATGGATACAGAAAATGTGGTACATTTACACAACGGAATACTAATCAGTTATTAAAAACAATGAATTTATGAAATTCCTCAGCAAATGGATGGATCTAGAGGGTATCTTCCTGAGTGAGGTAACCAAATCACAAAATAACTAACATGATATGCACTCACTGATATGTGCATATTAGCCCAGAAACCTAGAATACCCAAGATACAATTTGTAAAACACATGAAACTCAAGAAGAACAAAGACCAAAATGTGGACACTTTGCCCCTTCTTAAAATTGGGAACAAAACTCCCATGGAAGAGGTTACAGAGATTAAGTTTGGAGCTAAGATGAAAGGATGGACCATCCAGAGACTGCCCCACCCAGGGGTCCATCACAAAATCAGCCACCAAATGCAGACACTATTGCATACACCAGCAAGATTTTGCTGAAAGGACCCTGATATAACTGTCTCTTGTAAGTCTGTGCCAGTACCTGGCAAACATAGAAGTGGATGCTCACAGTCAGCTATTGTATGGAACACAGGGCCCCCAAAAGAGGAGCTAGAGAAAGTACCCAAAGAGCTGAAGGGGTCTGCAACCCTATAGGTGGAGCAACAATATGAACTAACCAGCACACACAGAGCTCGGGTCTCTAGCTGCATATGTAGCAGAAGATGGTCTAGTCAGCCATCGTTGGGAAGAGAGGCCCCTTGGTCTTGGAAACTTTATATGCCCAAGAACAGGGGAACACCAGGGCCAAGAAGGAGTAGTAGGTGGGTAGGGGAGCAGGGGGAGGAGGGTATAGGGGACTTTGCAGATAGCATTTGAAATGTAAATGAAGTAAATACCTAATAAAAATTGAAAAAAGAAAAAAAAGTATATTGCAAATAATGATATTGATAATAGTAACAAACTTCTCAAGAATACAAAGGTTACTTTTTCCCTAGATTTTAAAATACAGAAATAGAAAAACAATTTTTTAAAATTTAACTTTGAAAACATACTTGAATATATTCATATTTCTCCAGGTTTATGCACCATTTGATATCATTAGTCGAGCGAGGCAAACTCTTTGATGTTTCCATAACTCTCTCTTCATCTTCCTATTTTTGTCTCTTGGGATACCATTAGTACTTTCATTCTGTCTGCCCCTTTCTCCTCTCATTGGGTTGTTTTGCTGGTTTTCCCCATACTTTAAAAACATAAAATGTGCAGGATGACTTTGAACCCATCAAGAAGGGCTTATATGGGTATGCAGAGACCGAAAGCCAAGTACTGGGCCTGCAGGAGTCTGCACCAGACCCTCTGTGTATGTGTTATGGCTGTTAGTTTGGTGTTTTTGTGGGACTCCTAAGAGTGGGAGGCAACATGTCCCTGACTCTTGCCTGCTCTTAAGAAACTTCTCCTATCTGTTGCATTATCCAGATTCAATATGAAAACGTTTGCCTTATCTTACTGTATTTTTTTTTCTGTCCTGTTAGGCTGTCCTCTCTTGGAAGCCTGATCATTTTTTTGAAGAGGGAACTGAGAGGGGGATCTGGGGGAAAGGAAAGGTATGGGAGCTAGGAGGAGTGGAGGCAGGGAAACTGTGCTTGGTATGCATTGGATAAGAGAAGAATCTATTTTTCATTAAAAAAAAAAACCTGACACGTTTAGCAAATATAATCAAAGAAATATATAATTGTTAACATAAAGCAAAACAATTAACAATGTACAAAATAATAGTTCTATATTAAGCATTTTGTGTACATATTCTATTTATATATTTTATCAAGATATATTGAATTTACACATCGACTTTAGTTTGTAGATTGGGGAAAATAAGTGGACAGTAAAAGGGAGAGGGAAGGCTTTAAAATTGTTATTAAAAATTTTGCTAAATTTCAAATTACACTTAAACTGGTATTTTTGTGAAAGTTCAGAAATAAAATAATAGATATTACTCTATTAAATGTTTCATTTATTGCATTTACTGATTCTAAAATCCTGTATTTTATAACTCTTTATTACTATCTTATTCTTTGTTCCCTTTTAAAACAGAAAATACTTTATTAAGTCTGTTTTATGGATGATGCATCCCTTGGATTTTTATGTATCCCCAAATATCTCCATGATGTTGGGTCCATGACAGCTAGATGCTTTTCTTAGATGTCTGCAGATTCTCTTCCACAATTTTCTATTCTCTAACTCTTTAGGTGAGAAACTCTAAGCATTCCAATATGAGATTTTTCTGGTTTACTTTCCATAGCTCTTGCTCAAGTGGACTAGGTTGCTTTTAATTTTCACTAGCCTTAAAGGATTTCATACACCGTGCTAAAAGATATGTCCTTTCTCATATTTCCAGGCTTTAGTGAGACATTTCAGACTAGAGATTTAAGGCTTTCTGTAGTTCAGGAAACATGCCTTTACTTTTCTACATTATTCTATTTTCAACGTTACATTCATTATTATATATATGCCAGGTTCCATGGATATTGCTCCCAGGTCCCTTATCTTTTTCATACTTTCCATATTTTTAGTCTACACACTTAGCTATTTATGGCACTTAAGTTTCTAGGCAACTACATCTAGTCTTTTCAGTAATCTGTAGTTGTATAGTTTATAAATCCCAGTTGTCAGTATCCATAAAACTACTCCTGTGGCTATGAATGTCATTCAGTATTACTATTTATAGAATTCAAGCTTTTTTCTCTTTCTTTGTTGGCTACTTTTAGCTTATCTTGGAGAGTATTAGACCCTCTGTCAGTAGGCTTATTATTATTTTCTTCAACATTCTCAGAAGAATTCAAACATATATGATGAGAGATAGATCACCTGTTTCATGTGGACATCACTGGATGGGAGGCAAAAGAAATGGACAGATGGGTATACTCAACATGATGGTGGCTTAATGTCTTAATACAATTAATAACTGCTTTTGCAATGATGATGTGACTTTAACTACAACAGAATAAGAGAAATATACATATAATAAAAGCACAGAGCCGACTATCTAGATTATTCTAAAGAGAAACATGCAAAATATTGCAGAGAAAATAAAATAAATTTACTTAAGAAATTATTTTTAATAGTACATCAGGAAAATAAATAGAAAATAAAAAAGTAATAAAATAGAATAATAGTATTACGCAGAATAAAAAGATTTCTGATGAAAAACAACTGAGAAAAATCCCATAGTGAGTTCCTATTAATAATATTTCTAAAGGAGAAGTCTAGAAAAGGAAAAGTTACCTCAGAAGAAAGCTCAAGGAGAGCAAAGGTATACTGAATTAAAAATTTGAGAATGTATGGGTAAATCTAACTATGAATTAACTTTATAAAAAAATGATGATTATAATCAACTGGAATGACAGATAAAAGTAAAATAAAACTAAAATATTCTGATTGCTTGAGTAACACAAGGATATGATAGATTTTATTTCAGCATTTTGGGTTTTTTTTCTTAAATTTTTATAGATGAAGCAATAAATTAATAATTGCAGCATACAATTTACTATTGTTCTGGAAGACTTTGATGTTGAATGTAACAGAAGAAAATTGAACACATGGCATGACTTGTGTTCAATTTAGAAATATTTTGCTAATTAAAGCCACAAAATTGCATTCTGCTTTTAGCTGTACAGTTGATATAACTAGAATCTTTTCTTTAAAAAATATTATCTATAATCTATTTTCCAAAATCATGTAAATACATTCAAATAAGTCTAACATCAGTAGCCAGAATCTTCATTACCTAAGTATGTTGGCTGATGATCTTTTCAGTCCTCCTTAGACATCTACAGACAGAAACATATTTACACAGAGAAGCAGAGAAACATAGACACGTACATGTGCAAATAAACTTAATTTTTAAGGGGACAGGATAGAGAGAGGACACGGCAATTAAGAGTGCTTCCTGCTCAACCAGAAGTTCTAAGTTTGCTTTCCAGAGCACAAGCTTCATGGCTTGCAATTGCTCTTAACTTCAGCTGCTCTCTCTGCCCTTTTTAGGTACCTTCACACACTTCCCATATATTCCCACAGACAGACAGATATACAGGCACATGAACAAAATAAATCTGATTAAAGAGAAAAGTCTAGTAATGTCAAATTTATTGTCAATGGTGATTGAAATTTAAGAAAAAGCAGAGTCAGCCTGGTGCTTACTGTAACCACCTTAATCACATTTCTGTACAAATCCATGTAGAATAGATTGCTATTGTATATCTTCATGGTTTTTTTTTTTTGGTAATATATTCAGAATGAGTAAATTGTAAAGGTAATAAATTTGTAAATCCTAAAGTAAAAGAAGAAATTATTATTTGCATATTTATTTAAATGTTTAATCCATATTTTTGTTACATCTAGTTTATTTGATCATTTTCAATACATGTAAAGCAAACTTGAAAGTGAGAAAGCTAATTTTCAATCTTTCTATATAAATCAATAAATTACAAAGAAAAAAATTAAAATGTAATTAAAATGCTATATTAGCATCCTAGATATTTATTATTTTAAAACATTTAAATTTGGGGGCGTTGTTTCAATATCTTGAAAATGCTGAATATTTTTGGAGATTTCCTAGAAATAATTAACTGCATTCACTTATCTAAATTCATGTGTTAACTTTACACAATTTGTTTCAAAAATAAAGGTGTAGAAATCACACCTTGTTCATTGTTTTTATAAATTTAACCACATGTTATAGAAACATATGCTTGATTATTTGTCAAAAAAATTGTACAACAATCAGGAGATGGGTATGGAGCTGCAGCCATGCGAGGGAAGAGGACAAAATTAAGAAGAATTACCTTGAAAAACAGTTCAAGGCCTTTTGGGTGCAGATAAGCAAAAATAATTACATGTCAAATATAAAATAAAACTTCATCATTTTTAGAAACATAAAAATGTTTCCAAGGATATGTTCATTTTTAAGTGATTATAGTGAAAAAGTGTGATAATGTATACGCTCCCCTAATTTTTGTCTTCACTAGGTCTATATCTTTTCCTTCCTCTCCCCTCTTGCTCTTCTTCCCTCTCCTTTCCTCTTTCTCTATTCTCCCTTTTACTTTCCTCCTCTTCATCTTTTCTCCTTGTTTGTAAATTTATTTTTTTATTTATTATTATTTTCTTTATTTACATTTCAAATGCTATCCCGAAAGTTCCCTATACCCCTCCCCCCGCCCCTGCTCCCCTACCCACCCACTCCCACTACTTGGCCCTGGCNTTCCCNTNTGCTGGGTCATATAAAGTTTNCAAGACCAAGGGGCCTCTNTTNCCANNGATGGCCGANTAGGCCATCTTCNNCTACATATGCAGCTAGAGACANNAGCTCAGGGGGTACTGGTTAGTTCATATTGTTGTTGCACCTACAGGGTTGCAGCTCCCTTCAGTTCCTTGGGTACTTTCTCTAGCTCCTCCATTGGGGGCCCTGTGTTCCATCCAATAGCTGACTGTGAGCATCTACTTCTGTGTTTGCAGAAACCATACATCCAGACAACATATTTTGATGAAATGTAAACCCCTTATCCCCTCCAACTCTTTCCATATGTCTCTTTGACCACATTTTTCTCAACCTTAACCACTGGCTTGATTAGTGCTTCCTGTATCTCCATCAGTGCAAAGCCATTTGTTGGAGTGCACATAACCTACTAGGGCCATATCCCTGAAGAAAATTATCTCTCTATCCTGAAGCAGCACACAGAAAAAATCAACACAGACATTTGCATTTGAGAGAATTTATAATTCTCCATGGATGACAGTTCGTTGGTCTGGTGTATATGTCAGGAATTAATCATGAAAATGTGATTGGAAGAGCATAGAAGTTGAACAAGAGTATGACATGTCTTGAGAGTCCCTCCCTATCTAGGTTTAAAGTTTGCTTGGCTTTATCTTGTGAAGGTCTTATTCAGGCAACCGTAGATTAAGTCAATAAGGTTTGAATAACCAATCCTGTAATTAGGTTTAAGACATTGAGGCTAGAGGATCTACGCAAAGGGATGGGGTATCTGCATTTATAGATGCATACTCATTAGTAAATAATAGTAAGTAAACATTAAGCTTGAGTGAGCACATGGGACACTAAGAAATAATGCTCATTGTAAATGTTCTAAATGGAGAGGATGACTTGATCAATGTAGCAGTTTTGTAAGATATAAAAAATAATAGAAAATTTTTAGAGAGTTTTTTTACAAGATGGTATATGTGATTAGCTTTGTTTCTGTTTTTCTGTAGTACTAGGCAGTGAGATGATACAATTAATAAAAATAGAAGTTGGGTTGGAAAGTAATGTCAGGATTTAGCTACTAATATAATGAATTTTAAGTACCTTTAAGAAACTTTAATAAGGTATTTTGGGTCTATGGATGGTCGATCTATAAGGAAGATGTTGAGCTCTGGTTATGGCTGTAACCATAACCAATGATGATTGCTTTAGCTTTAGTAGAGAAAGTAAACAATACCAGATTTAAGGATGTCCAATGATGGAATGATAATCACTCCCACTTGAAGAGAGAAAATAGTGGAGGAGGAATGAGAACTCGAGGCTAAAATGGACACTCACACTGGCATGATGTATGGAAGAAACTACTCATTAGAGGAGCATGGTTGACAGTTGAAACAACTTCTCAATAACGAGAATTATTAGGGTAATTTATACTTCTGTATGCAGTAAATAATGTCTGAAATGGGCTTACTCAATTCTAACTATAGTCAATAGTATTTGGCAAATAGATGTTAAAGCTCTTTCAATTAAATTTTCATTATTAATTCCTGACATATACACCAGACCAAGGAAGTTTCATCCATGTAGATATATAAATTATCCCAATTGCAAGTTTCTGTGTATACTTATTCTCTGTGCAGGTGTCTACAAGCAACAAATAGGATACACCAAGGAAATGCAATTATGCTAGCATTGATTGTATTTATAAAAATGATACAGGAATACTAGTTATTTATCATGTGAAGCAGTGCTAAGATGTTCAACTTTGATTGACATCTAGAATAGGAGTTATCCCTCAGCAGAATGGGGTAGATATCAGGATAGATATCTGGTGAAATAACCAAGCGTGATGTCCCAAGTTTGATCCCAGGCACTCATGTCCAAATAACAAAGGATGCAATATGGGCTACAGTATGTCCTCTGACTTCCACACATGCCCCACTGTATACTTGTAGATTCATGTAAATACAGAGACACACAAATATTAGTAACTATTTTTTTTTAGGGGAAGGTTCCTGCTACAAAAAAAAAAAAAGACTGAAGAACCTGGCTAAACAACATCTATGGAAGCTGTCATAATGCACTTTATAGGATCCTCAGGTTTGAGATCTCTAGCAAAGGGGATAGATTTTTCTCAACATCCAATGCCAGAAAATACCAGAAAATGTTAGTATTAATTAGCCCTGATTTCAAGAGTTCTTATTATAATTACATGATGGTACCAGTCAAGCAGGAAATATCTGTCACTCTTGTTCACTAATGTGGGTACCCAAATGGCTGAAGCAAGTCAACTGGGAGAGATATTAATGTGTCAATCACACTTTCTTTTATTATTAACAACTAACCTGATTCTAGCCTAAACTGAGTAAAGAGGGCAAAGACAATACTGAGCACAGTCTAAAGCTTGTGTGGTTATCCTGGACTAGATGCATAATGTACTAGTTGGCATTTAATTTATCTAACAGAGGAGGAACATCATGAATGTTTTTATAATTTTCATCCAAAATTAATATAACATATTTCACATGGAACAAGTTTATCAGATTGATAATAGTAAATTCTTTTTGTAATGACTTTGAATCCTGTTTCATGACTGCCATACACACACACTACACACTCTCTTTCCTCTTGTGCCTCTCTCTCTCTCTCTCTCTCTCTCTCTCTCTCTCTCTCTCTCTCTCCCTCTCTCTCTTTGTATTCTTAAAATTTTCTATAAAATAAATGTTTAAATTGGTACATATTCTTTGTACATTACATATATTCTACTGTAGAGGAATTTTAATCTAGCAACATGGATGCTCTGGCAAGGGATCATATTCAAAGATATGGCTGGAATGCAGACATTCCCTGGATTTGGGTGAAATACAGACACACCTTTACCTCATATGTTTAATCCTTAACAGTGAAGGTAACATTAGTTTGTATAAAGAAGCAGTCATATTGGAAAGTGACATCTAATTGAGGACCAAAGTGATAAATCAGAGAAAGATTTGACAGAGTCAAAGATAGGACACATCAGACTTATATAAGAACAGCACAGGAAAGAAAGGCTATTTAAGAGAGAGAGAGAGAGAGAGAGAGAGAGAAAGAGAGAGAGAGAGGCACAAGAGGGAAGATAGTGTGTGGTGTGTATGTCTGGCAGTTTTACCAGGAAAATTTTACAGACACAGATTGCAGAGAGAACAAGCAAGATGCAGGTGAAGACAGAACTAACCAGAGAATGAGAAGGAATCAGAAGAGAATACCAAAGTTAGTATAAGTCCATGCTGAGCAACTCAGTCAGAAGATAAGAGAAACTGGAAAAAAGTCAATCAGCTTAGATTCTAAAGAGGCTAGAGTCTTCTAGGCCTAGGCTTAGGGATAGTTAGAACAGAAAAGGAAATGCTGTGGGCTCAGCCTAAGCCTTCGATTCACATAGCTTGTGTACTGCTCTCATCTCATCACTTCATCAGAGAAAATAAAAAAGACATTTACATTATACCACTAACTTAATATATCTGTTTTAACAAGAAAAACTGGTATGATTTAACTGCTCACCAGGAAAGGCTAACCGTCTCCTTCATTTGGTGGGGAGAGGTTGATTGGACTGAACATAAAACCACTAATTTACACATTGTCTACATTGTGTTCACTGTTACAGTGGGCCTGGCAGGGGTTGTCGAATTAGAGAGTAATGACTGATGTGGCCTGGAATGTTTGCTTTATACATGAGTCTGCCTATGCTCTACAGAAATGAACCAAGAAACTCTCAGAATCAAATGTAAGAACAATTTCATCACATTAAAAGATGTTTTTCACTCAACAGATGATTCTCAAATTGATGGTAACAGATTGATTTTCAGTGAAAACAAAACATGCTAATGTGTTTGTGTGTATAACATGTTTTCAGGAAACCCTGAAAACTGGCAAAATTATGCATCTTGCTTACAAATGCTGTTAGACTCTTCTGTCACTGAAATGATAGGCAATTTATTCCATAACCCACTTAATTTAGGACAGAAGACATCATATGTGAGGCTTAATATACTAATAAAATTGTACTTAATGTAACTGTATATAAGAAAAAAATGGACCCTGGAAAATATATACTTTGAAATTATCAGTAGCATGTAGTAGGCCCAGGGATGTTGGGATGGAATAAACTTCATGTTGATATAAACAGATAAAAAATATATAGCAACAAAAAGAGATCTATAAAAACACGTTGAACTCAGAGGTAAATATTAATGAGTATAAAGTACTTACATGTAATAAAAAGATGAACCTCTATTAGGAAAAAGAAAGAAAACATCAATTTTAAACTTAAAATCATTTAGGAGCATGGCTACTAATCTCAGAGAAAAACAAAGTTTCAGAGACATTGAAAAATCACTATGGAGATAGCTCGGCAGTTAAAAGTGACTATAGGTCTCTGAGAAGACTCTGATTTAATTCCCATTAATACCTCAGTCAACTCCCAACAGCCTGTAATTCCAGCTCCTGGAGATCTAGCATCCTCTTCTGGCCTCCAGTGGTACTAGCACATGTATACATAAAACAAATACACACACACACACACACACACACACACACACACACCAGAAGACGGGATGGAGAAAGAGGGAGAGGGAGAGAAAGTGAAAGAGAAAGCAGTCCATGAGACTCACCATATTATATAACAAATAGCTTTAGAAAAATTAAATGAGAATAAATATATCAATTATTCCAATATGATATAAAAATTAGTAAAATAAACAAAAAAAAGCAAAGAATTAATGGAACATAGAGTTGGTGCTTTGATAAATTCAGTAAGATTGACAAACTTTAATTAATTAGCCAAATGAATTAAAGACAGATGGAAAATATCCAAATTAACAAACTTAGAAATTAAATGTGGACATAAAAAATGATACAGGAAATCCAGAAAATCATATGGATATACTTTATAAATCTGTTCTTAAAAACTGGAAAATCTAAAAGTGATTTTCTCAATACATCCCATGTACCAAAGTTAATGCAAGGCCAGATAAGCAAATTAAACAGACCTGTAACCCCTAGGAAAATAGAAGCAGTCATTAAAATCTCCCAAGCATATATAGCCGAGGGTCAGAAGGTTTTAGAGTAGAAGTCTACCTGGCTTTCAAAGAAGAATCAGTGCCATCACCCCTCAAATTATTCCACAAAATATAAATAGAAAGAAATTTTCTCATTTGTTTAATTTGACCACTGTTACCCTAATACCCACATAAGACTAAAGAAAGAGAATTAAAGACTAATTTCCCTTATGAAAATAGGTTCAACAATTCTACACAATTCAAAAAATACTTCTAAAATGAATCTAAGAATTCATCAACAAGATCATTTACAATGGTCAGTAGGCCCAGGGATGTTGGGATGGAAGAAATATATATATATTCCTCTATATAAACAAACAGAAAGACAGAAACCACGTAATTATTTATTTCATTAGATGCAGCAAAGGCTTTTGACAAAACCAAGCCCCCTTCATGATAAAAACCCAGGCGAGATTAGGAATAAAAGGGTATACCTCAATATGCCAGCCTAATAAAGCCAATTTAAAGCAAATCCATAGCCAATATTAATTTAAATGGCTAGAAAGTCAAAGCAGTTCCACTACAATCAGGAACAAGTCAAGAATAACCATTCTATCCATATGTATTCAGTATAGTACTTGCAATCTTAACTGGAGCAATAAATCAACTGAAGATCAAGGAGATACAAATTGGAAAGGAAGAAGTTGCCTCTTTTATATTTCCCTGAGTCATGAGGCAAGGGAATTTATGGAGATGTACTATTTGGGACTGAGAATCCCAAGGTCTTTTATTCTACACGTAATGTCTGCCCATGAGATTTTCTATTTGTTCTCATCTGCTGCAGGAGGAAGATTCTTTGATATGGCTGACCTCAAGACCTATGAGTATAGCCTATGTCCCTAGGTATAATTTTTTGAAAGGTTTTGATTGTTTTTTAGAATAGTAGTATTTGGTTTTGCTCTAGGTCCACTCTCACACAGTTAGGAGGAGGATCTTAAAGACCATGCCCACAATGACACACTTCCTCCAACAAAGCCACACCTATGCCAACAAGGCCATACCTCCAAATAGAGCTACTACCTGGGGCCAAGTATATTCAAATCTGCAGAGTTGGTATTTAAGTTTCCCTTTTAGTAGCCTGCAGAAGACCTTGCTGTCCAAAAGACACTAGAACATAGATGTGAAGGCTCTAAGAAGGCGCCAACTTGACTTTTGTATGTTCAATGATTTGTTTTTGTGTTGGCTTTGGCAATAAGGAGTTGGTGTCAGTTTGTGGAATGCAACTTATAACTTGCTCAACAGTCTGGATTGTTTGGGAATTCCCATTGGACCCTCTTTATCTGAAAATTCAGTTTGATGTAACCCAATCCTAGTTAGTGAGTTTTATTTGCTGACAAAATATAGCCAGCTAGGGCTGTTTTTACATCTTTATTTTGTGATTTGTTAAATCACCTTCATATACACATTTATTTTAGGAAGCTTCCACAATAACATACTGCACCTCAAATGGTCCTTATCTTTACCCGTATTTTAAGGAGCTTTCATCCTACCACAAAGATTCCTGTTCAATCATGTTCATTGCTTCTCTTTTCATAAAAGCCAGAAGTTGAAAACAAACTCGATGTCCTTAGCAGATGAATGGCTAATAAAAATGTGGTACATTTATACAATGTATTAACACTCAGTTTAAAAAAAAAATGAAATCATGAGATACACAGGTAAATGGATAGAATTAGAAACAACAACAACAACAAAACTAAACAAAAAACATAACCAAGAAACAATCTGTAGAATTGTAGAGTTTTTGTGTAGAGTATAGGACTAGGGCTGACAGCTCAATATACGTTAGGAAAGGAAAATACAGTATTTAGTTATGGATGGCCAGAAGGGAAAGGGATGGAACTGGATGACCAGGAGTCAAGAGGAAAGAAAGGCATGGGGTGGTGGGAGGACTTAAGAGGCGATACAGCTAAAGTTAAGTGCTATTTCTTTTGTTTATATATTTTTCTTCTAATTTGACCCTGCATAGCCTTTGCATACTTATTATGGTTTTCAATTTAGTGTTGTTCTGGAGTTCCCAAGTGTTGGAACAAGTAGGGGTATCCCTCATTTATTTGTTTTCTCCTATTTTGATATATTACTTCTTGTTCTATTTTATTATGTATTATTTTATTTTATGTTTACCCCTTAGAAGCCTGCTTCTTTTCTAGTAAGATTTAAGAAGGTGTAGATCCAGATAGGAGGGGAGAAGGGTAGTAACTGGGAATAGCAAAGTGAGGGAAAATCATAATAAGAATATATTGTGAAAACAAATCTATTTTCAACAAATTGGAAAGAAGACAAAAAAAATGTATTCTGAACCAAATGCTCATTTTCTTCTGTGGAAGAACTGATACCATTATCTTCGCTATTACAATCACATTAATGTTATCATTTCCACAACTGAAATCCATATACAAATCTTAAAGTGAGTAGATATGATGAGGGAGAAGGAAGAAATATATAGTAAGGAAATAAATCTACAATAATCTATGGCATGAATTTGTTTCATTGCATAGCAAAATCCCCAATTAAAGACTGGCCAGATGCAAGATGTTTATGCCACTTAAACCCAAAGGATGTTAAATCTGAAAATATCCAAAATTACATAATTTGGTAATGTGATTTTGACTCTGTTTCATTTAGAGTATGTCATCTAGGTATTATTAAACACATATGTACTCACCTAAAACTACTGATGGAGTAGAACTAACAAATTTAAAACATATAAAAAGCAAAGGTCTTTATTATGGCTAAAATGTACATGAACTCGCCAGCAAGTACACTCATGGTCTTATCAAACAAACAAACAAGAAAAATCTTTCAAGGAGCTGCAGAGATGGCTTATCCATTCGGAGGATCTAAGAGTGTTCCCAGCACATACGTAGGGAGGCTCACTATGTCCTATAATGTCAGCTTTAGGAGATTTCAAATCCTCTTGTAGGCTCCTTGTATACTTCATTCATGTGTACAAACCACATGAAGACTCACATATAATTAAAAATAAAAATAAGATCTTAAATATATATATATATATAAATAAATTCAGTGGCTACATAGCAGGAACGAGGAAGGGGAGAACCTGAGGGAGTCTGGAAGAGACACTCAGAGAGTTCCCTGTGAAATAACACAAATCATTTGATTGTGAATGTCCAGTTTGTACTGTAAGGTTCCCTGATCTCAGAATGGAGGCTGTTTTAAACATTTTCTAGCTATCAGCTTAAACTTTCTTATTATTTAGATTTCTGTGTTAGATGTTCAGAATTGTGTGTGGAGCAACAAAGCAAGCTCCTTTCTATTCAATTTGGAGTCTGAAATAACTTCCTATGCTCAAAGGACTGCATTTTAAATTCTGGTAATAGTCTGTGTCTTAGATAGAAGGAGGCATAAAGATCACAATAAAGCCATGCTATCTGCTTCCCAGAGCTCGCACTGTGCATTTGCACCCGAGGACCTCACAAGGTCTCTGATCATACCAACTCCCTGAAACTACTAAACTGTGCTTTGCTGTAAACAACCTCTATAATAAGTCTTACTGGAGTTTTAGTGTTTCCATGGAAGTAAAGTATGGAAATCCTTTATAATCAGAAGAAATTCTCTATAGATGATTTTAATTGGTGCTAAAATATTTTGATATTTATTCTAAGAGATATATTCCTTTTTGAGATTAATGCTTTTTATGTATATATGAGTGCGTGTGTGGGAGGAGGGGGGCTTTAGATCACCTCTAGCCGGAGTTACAGGAAGTTGATAGTAGATAATGAGAGTGCATATGAACTCATGTCCTCAGGAAGAGCTGCTACAGCTGAGCCATTTCTCTAGCCACAATATATTCCTTTCAAATAAAAAATAAGCTTTTTTTATCCATCCAGATGCAAGTGATGTTAGATTTTTAAGTGACTCATTTAATGCATTTGTCCCTCCTTCTCATAATGGATATGACTTTGATTTGCTTTCTTCAAAATTGTAGTCATGACTGGGAGCCTGCCTTTGATTGTTTTCTTTATTGTTCTCTCTCTCTCTCTCTCTCTCTCTCTCTCTCTCTCTCTCTCTCTCTCTCTCTCTCTC